>NC_064863.1:50771248-50883748 GCF_024139225.1 Suncus etruscus | reverse complement strand
CGCAATGCCCATCCTGGGTCTGATGCAGATGATCTGCTAACCAGAGAATCAGGAGAGACCTTGAGCACAGCTAAGTGTGACCCAAAAGCCAGAACCTAAAACATATCAGATAAAATAAACTGTTTTCATAATTAATATTGATAGGAGAAACTTAAAACTTAAGCTAGTTTTTCTCTTCTATTCTTTCAGCTTGTTTTGTTTCCAAATTCCATATTTTAAATTATATATCTCCAAATTTGAATTGCCTTTATGGTCAAGGGAGAAAATAGAACAGGTAAGGTACTTGTCTTGCACATGACTAATCCAAGTTATATTTCTGACACTCCATATGCTTCCCAAGCCACGCCAGGAATGATCCATGAGCCAAAAAGCAGGAGTAAGGCCTGAGCACAGCTGGATGAAGATCTTACCTCCACACCACTCCATCCCTCCCAAATGAGAGTTGTCTCTCTTGTGTGTGACCATGTTTAATGTACTATATATAGGAATTTAAAGATGCAATTAATGGTTCTCATCTTTTTTCTCCATAAAATATTATAAGAGAAAATTGAACTATATTTTATTCTTATATTTTAGAATGCTAGCAGTGGTCCATTGCATTCAGCAGATGGTGATTACTTGGAAGGTGCCTATAAAATAGAAAATAAAAGAATAGACATTGTTATATGAGAGAAATGCAAACCACATCATCTGTAACTCAGCTGCCCAATAAAAGTTAGGCAGGAAAGATAATATAGCTGTCAATTATTGGCAACAAATAGTATTTAAACACAGAGAAGATAAGAGGGCAGAAAGGAAATAATCACAGAAAGGAGGTCCAAATACTTATGTGTAGGGAAAGTCTGAGAAGGGTACATGTAGTGTAATCATACTTTAATGAACTTCTGGAAAAGAAAATCATACACAGTTGAAAAATTTGGCTATGTCTGAGGTTTGTAGAAGAGGAAGAATAATTACATACATAGACCATGCGATTTTATGCAGTGAAATTATACTGTATAATATGAATATAGCATAGAAATATTGCATTAATTCAATATCATAACATTTAACATAAGGAGTGAATTTGAGTTTAAACTTGGGACCAGAGACTATAAAATGTATCAGGACTGGTTAATCATTTTTAACAACTATATTAAACTATTCTAACATGTTAATAACATTGGATATAGGAAGAACAAATCTAGATATAGAAATTTCTTGAAAAATACACAGATCTGGTCTTTTATTGTTTGCAAACAATGCCCTAATCTGATATTTTAGAGTTGAACACTACAGTGGCCCCTGGCACTAACCAAATATAGTACTTCCAGATAGAGGTTTACTGGAATTTTATCTTGTTACAGAATTTTATAATGAAGACAGGTTTCTTTTTGTCATAGGATATTACAATAAATTACTATAGTTTTAGACAATGTCTTAATGAATTATCTGAAAGAAAATTTCTTTTATGTTCCTCAATGCCTCTTTTGTTTGTTTGTTTTTTGGACCACAGAGAGTTGTGGTTAGTGCCTATTCTGAGTTTTGTATTCAGGAATCACTCCTGGGGGGATTTAGAGGACCCTATGGATGAGCCATATGTAAAGCAAGCACCTTATCTGCTGTATTATTTGTTCTAGTTTTTTACCCCCTACAGTTGCATACAGCATATTTAAAAAATGTGCAGACAAAATCATTTTACTTTGAGAATATTTACTTGAGAATATTTTATTTAAACAGTTGAATGCCTTGGATACGTCAGTTGTAAACCCAATTATGAATATGTTTACATTTCCTTTGTGACAATTACTTATAGCAGCATTCTTTGATTGCTTTATATAACATTTTGGAGATACTACAAATTTTATTGGCTGATTTTGTGGTTCTTATGCAAGTAGATGAAATTTTTGTTCTTGATCAAGAGTAATTGCTTCAGTATTAGTGTGATAATACAGTGGGTAGCTTGCTTGCTTTGTACATGGCTGATCTGGGTTCAATCCCTGACACCCTATATAACCCCTGAGCACAACAATGGATTATCTCTGCGTGCAGCACCAAGTACCTTTGATATTACCCCAAAACAAAAACCAAGCCATCAATCAAACAAATCAATTAAATAAACAAAACAGACAAAAAACTGCTTCACTTTTAGAAAAAAGAGTGAATTCACTGAATGAAAAATATTATCAGTAGAGTCCAAAAATATTTGTGTAAAAACTCAAATTCTGGATGAAATATCCTACAAAAATAAAAAATGATAAAGAATTATTAAGCTTTATTAAGCACATATGCATATACATGTACATATATATAAGTATATTAAGTAGATCAGACTTATTAAATTATTAATAATGAAAGAGATAAATATCAAAATATGTCTTTCAAATATGGAACATACAAATACATGGCAGGTCAATAACAGCAGACCTAAGGAAACTAATGAGTCAATTGAACCACACAAGTGATTTTGGGTTGTGTGAAGTTGAAAATGAGGAACATTTGGAGTCTTTAGGGAGAAAGATGAGTGCACTGGGTTTGAATATCAGTGGAAGATAATCAATTAGACAAATGTACTATGGAATAAGCTTTTGTTGTTTCAAACATAACTAAAATTGCTTTATCTTTTCAATATAACTGAATTTCTCACAAAACAATACCATTTTAAATGTAAGTGAAATTAAATCTGCTTTTATTTTAACTCTAGCCCAATAAAAAGCCTTCCCAATTTCTAAGATATCTTATTTTTGTACCAAAAATACAGAATAAATAGGTAGCACTGTGGGTTTTAAAATCCTGAGGTTAGACACTGGTCAGAATATTTTTTGTACTATTTGTACTATTTTTTTTTTGGTATCATACTAATCAATGCTTACTTAGTAAGAAATGTTGTTGTACCAAGTAAACTCTTTCCATAATTTTACAATTTGAAATGAGAGGGGAATTTAAAGGACAGCATACTATTACACTATTTAAAAGATTTATTAATATTTGTTATAGTATTGTGCAATATAGTTCGAAGTTTTTACCATTTGCTACAACACTAGTGACTTTTAAAGGTCTTATGATCAAAAGATTCATTCTTGTTATTTTTGCCCAGTACTACTATTCTATTCAATAAATTAAGCATAGTCACAAAACTAAAATAGTGAATGCAAACAAGAAAACAATTAGTTAGAATAAAGAAAACCATTTATAAATAAGAAAAATACAAAATGTGGGAGTCATCAGATGTAAACATGAGAATTATGAGACTTAAATTTGTTTTGTTTTCTACAGAATATTTGGGGACTGGAAAATAATTGACAAATGAATGACTTGTGAGAAGGTGCTGCTGAATGGGTAGGAGGGTTTTTTTAAAAAAAAAACTCTTTTGAGTGAGATTGTTTTCTTAATTTTAACTTTTGGCTTTTTCCTGAAGCTATAATATCACTGGAAATTGTTTTATTAAAATTTCCTGCAAAAGTGGCATATTATAACTTTGGACTAGTAAATTTTGAATCAAGAATCAAAAATTGACATCTCCATTTCATTAATGGTTAATAATAAAGTTTAACACTAATGTAGAAATTCATTGAAAAAAATAGCTTACTCATTTGTTGTTTAGAGTCTATCCTTTTATATTTTTTGTGTCAAATATCCTCTACACAAAGTAAGTCACCTAGAAATGTAAAAATTGCTAGTAAGAAAAAATGGAGTGCAGTCAGAACCTCTCTTGTTTTCTTATTTTATTTATTTTTTCCTTTCTGGGCTATAACAGACAACTCTCTGAACATTAATTGAAGAGATATAAAGTACCATATATGGTGCCTGGACTGAAACCCATGTGCTGGGTAACAGGCAAGTGTCTTACTCACTCCAGCTTCAGTAAAATTTTGCTTATTTCTTATCCTTCTTAAACTGGATTAGTGAATATGTAATTTTCTTACCTTTTCATAAACTGTCTTCTTCTACATATATAATTATCATTTTGAAGACAATAAAGGTTCTCTAAATACTTCTTTCTATAAATTTGTGTATATATACAGTTGAGACTATTGAATATATATTTACATATTTGAAACATTCAGAGATATACTTAAAAGTGCTAAAATTGACGTTTATATTACTCTAATAAGTTTTTGAACTAATTTTTAACAGAACAGTAAATCTAATTTAGAGAAATATTGTGTATTAGGCTTAAATTTTGACACCTGTTTGATTAAAAACTTTAATTTAGACATCATCTTGCTTTTTTCTTTTCTGCAGCAGAAGACTTAAGCATTCAGAAATAAACACAATTATAATACATAAAAGGCACATTAACAATATGAATCACATCTAACTATCTTGTTTACAGAATCATAATACAAAAATAAAAATAATAATCTCTCCAGTTGAAAAAATTAAATTTTAATTATATTAATCTCTGAATTTATCCTTACTGTTGAGTCCTTTTGCATTAGAGGTCTTAGTCATCTATTTAACATTACTAACCTTAGTCTAAGAATTAAGATAACTTTAAAGGCAATCATTCTGATTCCAATTTTTATTTTTATTACTGTTTTAAAATTATTATTGATATATAAGAAATAGAATAGTATTAGATCAGCTTTGCATTATAAAGTTGATGTATTTTTTCCTGGAGGAGGAATATTTACATTCAGTTGAGAGGTTGGGACTTCTCAGGTAATTTTATTTGTTATTATTTCACATATGATCATTTTTAGATGCTTGTTTGTATATTTTTTAAACAAAAAGTATTCTTCAATACTTTTTATCTATTGCTCATTTTTGCTAGTATCCAGAGAGCTTTTGGTAGGAGTCTTCATTAAGCTGACAAGATAGTAGTTATATTTCTTGAACTTATGAGGTGATACTGTATTTTTCAAGTTATCATTTCAATACTTTAAAAAATGTCCTTTCTGCATCACAACAAATCTGTTTTAATTTTCTCACTCTTGAGTATGTTTTGTCAATGCATAATCATGACAAAATGTATTTTTCTTTTAAACCAAGGGTTCCATTTTTAATTGTTCCATATTAGGATCCCAAAGTTTAACAAAAGTTTAAGATTAGAAAAATATTAAATTAAATGCACATGCTTTCATCCTTTTTTGCCACAGCATTTTTATTTTTAATAATATTTTATTTCAACACCTTGGTTACAAACATGATTGTGGTTTAGTTTTAGTCATATAAGAGGACACCAGTGCAACATTCCCACCACCAATTTCCCAAATATCCCTGCTCCCCCACCCCGCCCCCGGCTGTACTCTAGACAGGCTTTCTATTTCCCGCATGCATTCTCATTGTTAGGATAGTTCTCAATGTAGTTATTTCTCTAAACTCATCACTCTTTGTGGTGAGCTTCATGAAGTGGTCTGTAACTTCCAGCCCTCCTCTCTTTTGTCTCTGAAAATTATTGCAAGAATGTCTTTCATTTTTCTTAAATCGCATAGATGAATGAGACCATTCTGCATCTTACTCTCTCTGACTTATTTAACTCAGCATAATAGATTCCATGTACATCCATGTATAGGAAAATTTCATGACTTCATCTCTCCTGACGGCTGCATAATACTCCATTGTGTATATGTACCACAGTTTCTTTAGCCATTCATCTGTTGAAGGGCATATTGGTTGTTTCCAGAGTTTTGCTATGGTAAATAGTGCTGCAATGAATATAGGTGTAAGGAAGAGATTTTTGTATAGTATTTTTGTGTTTCTAGGGTATATTCCTAGGAGTGGTATAGCTGGATCGTCTGGGAGATCAATTTCCAGATTTTGGAGGAATCTCCATATCACTTTCCATAAAGGTTGGACTAGACGGCATTCCCAGCATCAGTGGATAAGAATTCCTTTGTCTCCACATCCCTGCCAACACTGCTTGTTCTCATTCTTTGTGATGTGTGCCAATCTCTGTGGTGTGAGGTGGTACCTCATAGTTGTTTTGATTTGCCACATCTTAAGGTGCTCAGGACTTACTCCTGGCTCATTGCTTAGGGAATCACTCCTGGGGGTGATGAGGGAAATTAAGATGTACTGGAGATCAAACTCCAGTAGGTTGCTTGCATGGCAAGCACCCTACTCACTCTACTATCTTAATTTAAATAGGAAGAGTATCCAATAAATAATTAGAGTCTTAAAATTTTTATTAAGATAAATAATTTTTGTATATTTTTTCTTTTTTGATCAAACACTTCTGTGTTAAAGTATTACTGATTTTTTTAAAAATGCAATGATTGGGATTACCAAAGCATCAGTTACATTAAACACATAGAACCAAATAAATATCCTCACATTATTTTGTTTCAGTAGTTATGTTTTTACATCATAATACATAATACAAACACACTCATATATAGCAGTCTGAGTATTTATCTTTTTATTCTTGTGGATTTTATATTTTATGTATCATCTTTTCATCTTTCCTGAATCTTTATATTCTATAATAATTTTCCATGTAAAATTACCGGATCCCTCTATGGCCACTAAATATTTCATAATTATTTTCCTTTAATTTAATTTTTAAAAAATGTATTATAGTTTATGTAATTAAACTTATGGCACATAAAATGCAAAATATATATCAAATACTATAAAATTATATAATTTATATCCCCTTTAAGATTCATTTCTTTCTCTCATGTAAATCAATTTATTTGCTAAAATTTCATTTTTAGCCTTGAATACACTCCTTATGAAAGCATTAGGTAGCTTATATTTTCTATGAAATATAGATGTAATTATGTACATAATTTAAATTTTTATAACTACTTGACTTCTAAGATCTTTAAAGTTGGTCTTTATTCATGACACTTAGTGTACCTTTTTTTTTTTTTTTGGGTTTTTGGATCTCAGACTGTGACTCTCAGGGGTTACTCCTGGCTATGTGCTCAGAAATTGCTTCTGGGTTGGGGGATCATATGGGATGCCTGGGGATTGAACCATGGTCCATCTTAGGTTTGCAAGTGCAAGGCAAATGCCCTAATGCTTGTGCCACCGCTCTGGCACCTTATTGTGCCCTTTTAAAACATTTCTAATATTTATTATTTATTACACAAAGAAAATGTATTATATATATTCCATGTATTATTCAAAATTAAGATAAAATAAATGTGAAACAGATTATTGGAATTCTGTCAGTTCTATGCCATGCCAGCTGTTATCTAAATTGTATATCTAAATCTGGATTGATCTAAATGGCACATTTAATTAAGCAACATAGTTTGTACTTAGGGATGCCCATTAGAAGTGTAGAGGCCTATTGGCATATATTCTGATTTCAAATGAAAGTAGATTTTCATCTGCTTTGATTGCTTTTTTTGGGAATTCATATCAAATTATTGAAAATGGAATATATTACCTCTATGTTCTTTCTCAAACATTATATAGAGAGTTTGTATGTCTCTTTTCCTTAATGAAAACTCTGAGATTTAATTTGTTCTGTAGTTCTTTTATGAGGGTATTACAAATTTTTTTTGCCAATTTCATTAATCTCAGGATAAAGAATTGGGTCTGCTTTCCCCCTAAGCTACCTTAAAACGTGTTCCTTAAATTATTCTGTTTCAATTTCATGTCTCAACAAAATAACACAGACTGGATGATTTAGTGACAGAAATGTATTTTCTCACTATTAAGGAACTCTAGCAGTACTAGTTTAAGGTCTTAGGACAACTATTTCTTTTGAGGTTTCTCTCATTCATGTGCATGATGTCTGTCTTCTTTCTATATATTTTTTTCTTTTCCTCTCTTAGTCATGATTTTCAGACATTCATTGTTCCAGCACCATTTCCTTCACAAGTGTCCTTTCGCCTTTATATTCTCAAATTCTACGGTTTCTTCCTAGATTTTAGGTTGTTTTCCTTGGTAGAAATGGGTAATGATTTTTGTCCTAATTGCCTTTTCCTGCAAAAGCACTATGCCCTACCACTGTGCAACCACTCTGGCCACTTAAATTTATTAAATTTAATCATTATCTGGATACGGATCAGTGGCGCAGCAGCAGGGCATTTACCTTGTAGGTGGCTGACCTACAATGGACTGTGATTAGATCCCCAGTGTCACATATGGTCCCCCAAGCTAGGTGCGATTTCTGGGCACATAGCCAGGAGGAACCCCTGAGCATCACCAGGTGTGAACCAAACACTCCTCCCCCAAAAAACATATATATATGATCATTATTCAAATTAAGTTCATGGCTAATAATTACAATTTTATTCTTAAGAAATTTGTCAAATAATATAGTTTTTTATTAAGACCAAAACTATCTGACAACTGCCCAGCTGTGGATAAAGTCAATTATAATATGTCTGCATCAGATAAAATAATGTTTTTCCTTTTTTTTTCCTTACCTTCAAACAGAACCACATAACTCGAACCATCTTGTTCTGCCTCACAAATTGAGGGTGAAATAATGGAGAGCACCAAGACCAAACAGTCGTATGAACATTGAGTAGAAATGAAAAAAAATGATCAGACTTAAACAAATCCAAAGACAACTACAACAAAATCAATACCCAATCTACAACAAACTAGACACAGAAGGATCACTTATACTAGCAGCCCGGGGGCAAAGGAGAGGAGTTATGGGATGCATGCTGGGAACAGGGGTGGAGGGAGGACAACATTGGTGGTGGGAATGCCCTTGATTAAATGTCACTATGTACCTAAAATACTACTGTGCAACATTTGTATTCCATGTTGGTTAAAATAAAAATTATTAATAAAAAATAAAAATTAAGAAAATAAATTGAAAACAAATCCACTATGAATATGTAAATTATTTATTTATTGCCAACCTTACTATTTTTCTCTGGTCAATACATTCAGCCATTCCTTGAATTAACTAAAACATGATTAGAATCATATCAAATTAATTCTCTATTATTATATATAATTATAGCTTTAATGAAAACATGATTTTCCTTATTCTTATTTCTTTTTTGTTTGTTTTTCTTGGGGGGGTCACACCCAGCAGTGCTCAGGAGCTACTCCTGGCTCTATGCTCAGAAATTGCCCCTGGCAGGCTCAGGGGACCATATGGGATGCCGGAATTTGAACCACCATCATTCTGCATGCAAGGCAAACACCTTACCTCCATGCTATCTTAGGGCCCCTTTAAAAATTTTTTTTGGGTGTCCGCACCAGGTGACATTCAGGCATTGTTCCTGGCTATGCACTCAGTAATTACCACCTGGCTTGGGGGACCATATGGGATGCCTGTGGATAAAACCGCAGTCCATCCTGGATCAGAAGTGTGCAAGACAAATGCCTTACTGCTTGCACCATTGCTCTGGCCCCCTTATTCTTGGTTCTTAAAAAAATCCCCAATGCTCCACTTGCTTCTAAAAATTTATTTGTAATTTTTTTCAAATTATTAATTGGAGCAATATTTAAAAATATAAATACCAATAAAAGAAACAAATTTAACATCACCATATGACATGTGGCTGAACTACATAATGGAATGTGCCACATTTTTTTATTGTAACATTATATTAAAATTGATTTTTTTCATATCTGTCACTCTGATCTTTGTTTTGTTTCATAGCTAGTATAGAAATAAAAATATCATAAGTTTCATAAACATTTATAAAATTGATTACTAATTAATGTATTTATCAAAAATATTAAATATTGCTAAGATAGTGAATTACTTTATTTCAACATTGTGATAAATGAAGTTGACTGCACTGTTGACTGCAACACATTTTACAGGAAATTCTACTGCTAGTCATTTATGTGACATATCCAACACTAGTGAATTGATAGTTATCATATATTTATATTATGTTTTTATCAAATCTATTCATTGTCAAATAGGAACGATTAGGCATATTTTCTCTGCCCTCAAATCAAACTAAAATTAATTAGCCTTGACTAGAATTCTGAGGTTCTGATAACATGCTTTCAAAGGCTAATGGATGAATTACATAGGAATTACTGTGTAATTGTACTTTGATTAAAGTAAAAAAAAAAAAAAAGGTTTACTAGATCTGGAACAAAAAGAAAGTAAATTAGATCATGAGAGCACTCATATAGTCGACTGATCATGAAGTAGTGATCCCTAAGTGAAAACACAAAAGTCTTGAGCACTACTGTCAGTGAAAAAAAGAAAAAAGAAAGGAAAACAAAATCTCACTGGATAAATTAAATAAATAAATTGTCTGAGATTTACAAATAAATAAATATTATTCCTTTGATAAATTTGAAAAAGATGCATATCAAATTAATGATTAAAATTTTCAGATTATATTTATTTTATTTATTATGGACAAAGTACAATATACCATAAACATCTTCAAATTTTTTATTTTATATTTGGAGATATTTGAACTTGAATGATATGGGATTTTATTAGCTAACTAAAGCATTGTGAAATTCTGATGAATGATAAAACTTGTGATCATAATTCTCAAAATGATGTTAGATTTGATTAATTAAACATTTTTTCATTTAAGAATAAGATGACATTGTTGCTTAGATTGCATGCTGTATATAAGCTAAAGTTAACTTCCAACTCAATATTCTAACTCAGAGAAAAATATAATAAAATATCATAAATATATACTGAAAATGTGAATCTAGTTTATATAAATAATCATGATTGTATACTTTTAGCTTTTTCTGTCATTGTTTTTACGATGGTCTTTACACATATGATAAAGTGGCCTATCTTAACCTTAAAAAATTTAGTTTTTGATGCTCAAATCTGCAAAGATTTTAAATTTATAGTATGTCTTAGATTGTCACAAGATTTGAAATTTCACATTTGACATCCATTAACTAATTACTAGAGAAAAATTTAATTTACATGATTAACTATTTTGAAATGAAATTATTAAGAACTTTAAAAAATAAATATTTGAGAAATTTTAATTATTATATCTGGGAAAATTGAATAAAATTATATAATGGGCTATAAAAATAAAATGTATTTGCTTTGTATTTTGAATATCACTACATGAAAGATAATCACAAGAGAAAATCTTTTATTACTTAATTTTAGATTTTCATTAACTTAAGTGATATTAACAAAACTAGCAATAATTAGCTATTTTATAAACAATAATATTAAAATTGTAGAAATAAGCTCCAGCTTAGATTAGATGTTATTGAATAATTCTCATAATAATTGTTGGTTAATAGAATTTAAATGATGGTATTGCAATAAAGAAACATATGTCTGATACAGAGATGACAATATATTAAAATAATGGCATTGAATAATAAAATTTAATATGTAACTTTTAAAACAACAAGATATTGCTCAACAAATTAATTTAATTCATCATGGAATAAGGAAACAGTAAAAATGCTGTTTTCCTTTTCTCTAGTCATTTGTTGTGATGCAGCAAAAATTACTTTAGATCAATGGTCTTGAATAAGGGAATACAAACAGATTTCCCAGACCAGAACAATGAAGAAGTATTTTAAGGAATGTTGGAGGATATAAGAGTGGGAGAATTTGCACCATATGCTTTAATTTGAATTTGGACAGCTTTTTGGAAGTCTTTTGTAATAAAAAGGATTTCTGTTTTCTGTCTTGCTGAAGTGAGTTTACATTTTGTTTGAGAAAAAAAATCTGACTGGTTTAAGGAAACTAATGAAAGACTTTCTGGTTTGAATATTTATTTTAATGAGAAGAAAGACCATTTGGATGTGAAAGGTGAATATGATGTAAGTTTACACTCCCTGATGTTCTCCATGATCACGTCTCCTTTATCCAGCTCTATTTTCTTTGATTTTAACTCATCTGTATGACAGACATCTGTGAATATTTATGCCTTTTTTTTGTTATGTGCTGTCCTGTTCTGGCTATCCATCAAATCCAGAACAGACTTCCCAGCAATGGTTTGTACAAAATGTAAAGCAGAATGATAACTGATTAGCATTACGTGATAAATGGACATTCTTCAGCTGAAACTGTAAAGTGTAAAACAGCTGAGGCAACATATGAGCAGGAAATATAGTGCACAGTCTGTCTCTTGATTCCCATTCACTCAGCTAATTTTTGACTCTACAATTCAAAACTATGTACAGTTCATGAAGCGTATATTCCATCTAAAAATATTAAACACTGAGACAATGTTCTTTTGTTTTCATTTACTTGGGATAAGAAATCTTGACAACATAATCCAAAAATGATTTGTCTTTAGATCAAATAAAAATTGGGAATAAACAGACACGTTTATTGATTTCAACTTGTTAGAATTCTACAATGACTTAAATTTCTATTCACTAATGAAAATTTCTAGCACTCCAATCTTTCAAATAAGATTATTTTTGTGTTGAACTTCTGGGAACATTTACAATTAGAAGACAAAACATTCTGAAGAAAATGAGAAGATAAGAAAAAGATTTGGAGCATCTTCATCTAAAGACCTCAGCAATAAACCACTAGCTGTCTATCTAGAAAAGTGATTCAACTAGAATTTATATGATGTAAAAAAAGTACCTGTTAGATATTGAGAATTTCTTAGTGGTACAATCTATGCACAGTGATTGTTGGCTGAGTGGATGATTCTTGGTACCTGGGTACAGTGCTGCTGGCATCACAATGGCATGTGATGCTGGGATTTCAAAGTAAGTACTACAACACACCAGCCACAGTCTACAGCACTGTTTTCAAATATTTCATTTCTTTTCAAATAAGTCAGACATTCACATTTCAAAAATAATTGTTCTTAACTCAGTATTGATATTTATGTTATTCTTTTAAACAAAGACAGTGACTGCTAAACATCACTGCTGACAAAGTTTATTGCATAGGTTGCCAGTTTTTAACCTCAAATTCTCATATAATTTTTAAAAGTCTAAAGTTAGACCATACTAACAAGAGATGACAGTTAAATCTGTAGTTAAAATATGCTGAACAACCACCAACGTAGAGGCATATGTCTTTTGTTACACTGCATCTTTTACCAACTGTCTTGGTTGATTATTAAGAAGTATCAGTGTACTACAAAACATTATGTCAAGTTGGTAGTCTATTCCAGTAACATTTTACTTTATTTTACTTATAAGTTCACCTGAAGTATCACAATGGGAGTATCTCATTCAATTTGTCCACTGTAGAGATGAAATAGAGTCAAAGATTTCGATTATGAGAAAAAAATCATTACAGCCAACTAGTAGTAAGCAATGGACTACTCTCAGAGGTTTCTTTACTTTTTCCTTCACAGTGCATTAACTTAAATCAGAGTTCTCTATAATTTCAATAATGTGAAAAGGGTTATGTTTATTTATGTAGAGTCAATTGTCACATCAACTTTATTTCTTTAGTTTATGTTTATATAACTTATTTAATATAAGTATTAATAATTAAATACTTGTTTAAGTATTAACATTATGATTTACTTAGCATCAATTGGGAAGTGGGAAGTATAAACAAATAGCCAAAAAGCCATGTCAACACAACAATAATAAATAACACTAACTTAGGTTTAATAACATTAACTTTAGTGACTTTAATAACACTAACTACTAATGGACATTCTTAAACATTCTTAGTATTTAGTAACAGTAACTTTAAGTTTAATAATAACATTAACTTTAGGTCTTTTCAGTATTACAGGATTACGAATATCATAATGGCTCTTTGTATATTTTTATCAATCATAAGTTCAAATTTTTAAGTTTCCTTAACAGCAAAAAACAAATTTTTAAAAATATCTTTTAACTAAGAAGTGTAACATTTGAATACACGACCAATTTCTTCAGCTAATCAATCAAAACAAAATAAGTTAGTACTTTAAAATCAGTTTGTATAATTAGTATTTATTTTGCTTTGGAAATTAAATAAATTAGATTTTTTCATTGTATGTCCATTTATCAATGCCTAAAATCTAATAACCATATCAATATTTCACAGCTATAATTGTTATAATTTTTACTAGTCTTCTGGATTTTAATTTCTTCTATAGAGAGGAGTAATTGAAATTTTGATAATTGTGTTTAATCATGAAAGTATTTTTGCCTCATTTCAGTGAAGCACAATGCAGGTACATTTTTGTAAATGAAGACTCTGAATATATATATTTTATCAAATTATATAATTCTTATAAAATGAACTCACTAGTTTCAGGTATAATTAGATTTTAGAAAAATTAAACCAATCAGATTAGTTTGCACATGTTTTTATTTTGTTTGGAAAATAACCTACAATAGCATCAAATATTCTTCCATTGAAATTTCCAGGATATATACTTACTTGACATTTAATAATTTCTTGTAAATCTTATTTATAATATTGTTAGTTATCTTAATTTTATTTTCACATTTCTATCTTGATATAATGGCTATTTCATTAAGATGACTTCAGCTCTAAATATAAAAATTATGAATACATGGCATAAGATACACATCCATTTTCATATGTAATATGTAATTCTGTTTGTATTTTGCCCTGTAAAATACAAATTGCCTTACTTAATGCCTTAGAATTCCTAGACATCCTATGTAATCTGAACTTTTACCTAGACCATATTTTTGTGTCCCATTTCTGAAATAAATTTTAATATGCTGATTTATTAGGTAAACTTTCTTTTGCCCTGAACTTTTATGACTAATACCTTAATTATCATGGACATACACTTTATCAGTATAGTAAGGTGAAAGGTTAATCCCAGGGTTATTTTTGCTTGTCAAAGAATATACCTTCTACCTCTTTTATAGTATATTTGGTAACCGGTATTGCCTACTTAGTTCTGCCACATTATGTATTATTATTATATATTAATCTGTTTCTAAAATTCTGTACCAAAGACAAAGTCAATATATTGGTTCATACTTTAAATATAGATTTTAGTACAATTATATTGTCTCTATCTTTATTTGTTATGCTCTGCCTACATTTTATACTAATTTCCTTTAAATAAAGTAGTTTCATGCTTAGCAAGAATATAAATGAAAAATAGATAGAAGACTGAACAATTGAACAGTAATTTTAGAAAAATTTCCAAATAATAACAATCATAACTTCTAAAGTTGAACTATTACTTTGGTTTGTAGACTGAAAACACATATTACTAATGTGTTCTTTGTCTTTAATGTCAAAAATTAATATTCACTTTTGTTTTATATTACTTTTATTGTTGCTTAGTAAATTAATTGAGTAAATAATTTTATTGCCTTCTCAAGAGAGCGTAAGTAAAAATTTCACAGAGAAATGTATGAAATGTTAGTCATCTCTTTTATATCATCTATCTTGAGTATTTATTTATAAAGAATGTTGTCTTGGCACTTTTGGCAGATTTCATTTCAATTCATCTTTTAAGTATTGGTTTTAGAATTAATGTACTTTTATATTATTTTATTTTTATTTGTTTATATGGAAAATTATTAATGCTTTATATTCATAAAGTCAAATTCTCTGTTTTCTATATTCTCAGTAAGTAATTGCTTCCACTAAATTTACATTTATCTGTATGATGGCCTAATGAGCAGGTGTGAACTTCAAAGATACAGACAAGAGGAATGCTTGCATTCCATTCTCCCACATATCACCCAGGGCTGGAGGGGTTAGCATAGTTGCTTAAACATTATTATGTTACCTCATTCTTTTCTCATTATTCTGTATTATTTCATAATCACTAATATTATTTAATGCATTACATGCTATTTCCACCCCATTTTTCCTCATATAAAAATTCTATGCCAGAAAAACAAAAACAACTTTATTGATGAACATATTTAGAACTTCAGTAACATGCAAAGACTAGCACATTTTGCAAATTAATAAAAGAGTAAGCGTGTACATATTTATATGTATATGAGAATGTAAAATTGTGCCAATATCTTCCTGCAAAGTGACACCTCCCAGAATCTGTAATTGTATTGAAAAATTTGCTTAAAATCCACATTATGAGTTAAAAGAATGAATTGAAGATATTTATGAAGTTCTAGTGTCCATATAACACTCGTTATATGTTTTATCCCAAATGTCTAATTTCTTTATTTTACCTAATTATTGTCATTTACATTATAGCTATTAGAATTTAGTTTCTTATTTTCAGCCTTGTCTCTTTTAACAATAAATAATTATGAGCAATTAAAATCATAACTAGTAAGTTACGTGAAAAGGAAGTGGAGGTATTTTTAGAAGAGATTTAAAGATGCTTATGACTATTATTAGTGTAGTATAAAAAGGTTGTTAAGTATTTTTGCAAATGTTTGCAAGAATTAAAGATTTCCAACAGATTGTTTATATTGTTTTCATAGTTAGGATTTGATATTATGATAACAGAGAGGAACAATTAAGTGATTTATATGTATATACATTTTTGCTTTATTAAGTTTTTATAGTTAGCATATATATTTTCTAATAAAATAGTATTGGGAAATAAAACTTTTTAGACTTGAGTGAAATAAAAGAGAACAAATACCGTATATTTGGGCGTTTAAGACGACCCCAAATTTTGCAGTTAAAACATAGGTTTAGGCCTATATTCGCTGTATCAGACAGAACGTTCCTGTGCTGCATGTGCTGCATGTGTTCCTGTGCTCATGTAACACAGTGAGCCAATCACAACAAGCAAAGGTTCAAAGGTTATACTGAAATTGACTTCCTCTCTGACTCTGGCCAATCTGAGCAGGCTTTTTGCAGTGTAGATTCGGTACAGAACATTGTCTAATTTGCATGCATAAAAGCCTGCTTGGATTGGCTGAGTTAGAGAGGCCATCCGAGCAGCCTTGCAGTGATTGGTGCAGGATCGAGTTGGAAAATTTGTTTTGTGGCAATATTCAGACAATTTTTGTTTAGCAAGCATATTGAAACATTTTTCTGGATGTACTCGGTGTATAAGACAACCCCTGATTTTTGGTTGACTTTTTTTTGTTTCAAAAGTTGTCTTATATGCCGGAAAATACGGTAAGTATAAAAATAATTTAGCCAAGATGTTGATCCTTATTGTTCTCATACTTTTTTTTTTTTTTTTTTTTTTTTTTTTTGGTTTTTAGGTCACATCTGGCAGCACTCAGAGGTTACTCCTGGCTCTATGCTCAGGAATCGCCCCTGGCAGGCACGGGGGACCATATGGGATGCCAGGATTCGAACTACCATCCTTCTGCATGAAAGGCAAACTCACTAGCTCCATGCTACCTCTCCGGCCCCTGTTCTCATATTTCTATTAAGAACTATTGGTGTCTGAACATGTGTCACTGGGACTCGACTTAGACTCCATGTGTTATGACAGCGACCATCCAACACCGAACCCCAGAACCCAACCCATAGAACCTATACACTTCCCTGCAATAGCTCCAGGAACCAAACTCCTCTAGAGGAGTTCCTAATAGTGCTCTGGCACCAATTTGCACTAGGTTGATACAACGACATCCTGGGGATAAGAAAATAGCAACAACTTAATCTAAGAATAGATTTCCCTACCTCATGACCTAATGGTAAGGTGAAATCAGAAGACACTCAGTCCTTGACATACGCAAAAAACAAGATCACTAATTACAGAAGACTAGCTTTGACAAACAAGACTGGGCAGAACTTTTCCTGGATCAAATAAGAAAGACCCTAGCCTAGTCTTTCGCCTAGGATTTGAACAAAAACCAAGATCTCTAATTCAAGAGGTTCGACTTTGACAACCACAACTGAACAGAACTTCTGGAACCAGAAGGAAAACTCAATCCTACCAGGGATCTCAAACTCGCGGGGGGGGGGGGGGGGGGGGGAGGGGGGGGCATTTGCGGCCTCCCGTACAACATTTTGTGGCCCTGCCCTAGAGGAATCTGTTTTTGTTTTGTTTTGTTTTAGTTGTTTGGGTCACCCCCCAATGTTCAGGGCTTACTACTGACTTTGCACTCAAGGATCACCCTGACTTTGCCTCCTGCGGCTCCCAGGTAAATTGAATTTGAGACCCCTGTTAGGCTTTCTCCTAGGATCTGTGAAAAAATCAAGATCACTAGTTACAGAAGACTGACTACGACAACCATGACAGAGCAGAACTTCTAGAACCATAAAGAAAGACTCTACCCTAGATTTCGTTATATGACCTGTGTAAATAACAAAATCTCTAATTACAGAGGACTGATTTTGTCAACCACAACTCCACAACTGAGCCGAACATTCCTTACACCATAGAAATAACTTGAGTTTCGATAATGAGCATGTCCAGAGCCTGTAGTTGTTCCCATGACAGTATGCTTCAAGGGTGGAGAAATCCTGTATCACTTAGGTCAAGGGAATTCCCTTTCTAATTTCCCCAGTACTTATTGCGCCTATGCAAAACCAAACCAAATCAAAAACAAAACACAACATAACAAAACACCTGCCCTCCTTCCCCTTTTTTCTTTTTTTTCTTCTTTGTTGTTGTTTAGTAGTTGTTTATTGTGGCTATTGTGCATTTTGTTATTGCTTCTTTTTTTATTCTTTTTTCTTCCTTTTCTTCTTTTCAATTGATATTGATAGCTCCTAGGCGAACTCCTCCCAGCTTTTTTTCCCCAATAGAACCACAGAAATTGAATCATCTTGTTCTGCCTCATAAACTGAGGGGGGGGACAAAAGTGGATGGTACCAGTAGTCACAGGAATATTGAGTGGAAATAAATAACAATCAGGCCTAAATACCCAACTCAAAATCAACGACAACAGAATCAAGACTTACAACGGGTTATATACAAAGGGGACCTGTTATAATAGCAATCCACGGGGCAAAGGGCGAGATATGGGATGCATGCTTGGAACAGTGACGAAGGGAAGACAACATTGGTGGTGGGAATGTCCCTAATTCTCTGTCACTATGTACCTTAAATATAACTGTGAAAGACTTGTAATATGCATTGGTTTCAATAAAATTTATTTAAACTAAAAGAACTCTTGTTTGATGTATTAGACAGACTTTTAACTAATTTTATTGTTCAACCTATTAGTGAGAATTATGAATGCACTATATGCATTATAGATTTTGCTGTGATATTTTTCTAATAAAATGGTATCAAATATAATTCTGAATTATTATTTTAGTTTGGTATCAACTGAATTGTTATAATACTAATGTAGTACCTTAATTCATATCTGTTAAAATACCAGAACATCACAAATGAATATTAAAAGCAGAGACTTGACATTTAAAAGCTATTACAATAATATTAAACTAGAAACATCAGTTTCCATGAAAATTGTGATGATTGCTAAATTTTACATATGAATAAATGGTATAGAGATTAATACTACCATTTTTAGAAGTCAGAGACCTGTGTAAAGCTTACACTTCATTCAAAATTCTTATAGGGCCTAGGGAGATAGTTCAGGGATTAAGGTGCATGCCTTTCATTTGTCTATCTGGGTTCCATCTAATAGTACTATAAGCACTACTATAGAGCACTACTGGTGTAGCTCTGAAATTCCACAAAAATCACTGGGGTAGTTCTGGTGGTCCCAAGTATTGCAGAGTCAGACAGTGGTGTATACTTGTGTCCTAGCATCATATCACCTACTGGTTGGCAAAGTACTTTCCAGGGTCGTCTGTTTATTCCTTGAGTACTCTTGGTATTCCACAAAACTACACATAAATATGCACACAAAGAAAAGCATGCATATGCACTCATCTTTCTGGAATATGAGACAGTGTTATGTTCTAGTAATCCATGCACTCATTTATTTTATTGTTGTAGTGAAATTGTTATGGTTAAAAGTGTGAATACTTTATTCTTTCTGGCATACAGTCACTGCATCTTCACCACCAACGAAGTTCAAAGACCCTTCAATTAGAACAAGATTTTTTTTAATAATGTCTTATGGAAACATTGCAGTTTTGACTTTATAATAATTTACACTATTTAGCACATCATATTTTCATGATAATACAAAGTATAAATTTTTGTGTACTACTATTATTCTTAAATATAAAAGATAAGAAAAAATAATTGCAAAATAAGATGATAGTCCTACTATGGTGAGATGTTAGTAAATAATTTTGTGCACCTCTTTTCCTAGGATGTTTTAGTTACTTTTTATTTAGAAATCACATACATTGAGAATTGCAAATGGATTACTTGGTCAACTAAGCTGGTCTTTCAATGAAAGAACATGAGAAACCAATGCAAACTTTGACATTGGAACCAGGGTAGGTGGGTCATCTTGGCAATATTGGAGCCTTCAGATGCATCAATAATGCTTAGGTGAACATTTGGGTTTTGAAATCAAAAATTGGTATGATGCTACTAGTCATATGCTCTAGTCATTGTACTGTCTCCTGAATTTAGAAAAAATAATTTTAATTTATTTTTTGTGTTTTTGAGAAACATCCTGATATGTTCAGCAATGTAATCATTTCTGATGTGTGTAGAGGATGCTGAAGATCAAATCTGATGCTACAATTCCCATGGGTTGCTGGGGATCAAAATATCAACAAACCCAATAGTGCTCAGGACTTATTTCTTGTACGATAATCAGGGATCACACTGGTTAGGAATTGGGGGGTTAAATATGAGGTCATATATGAGGACAGGATATATTGTATGTGAAGTGAGTTTCCCTACTCATTGTATATTGCTCCAGTTCTCAACTTTTACTTATTTATTTATTACTTGGGGGAGGAGTTGGGTAACACCTGGCAGCTCTCAGGGGTTACTCCTGACTCTATGCTCAGAAATCGCTCCTGGCAGGCTTGGGGGAACCATATGGGATGCCAGGATTTGAACCACCGTCCTTCTGCAGGCAAGGCAAATGCCCTGCCTCCATGCTATCTCTCCGGCCCCTACTTTTTTATTTATTTATTTATGTATTTATGTATTTATTTATTTATTTATTTATTTATTTATTTATTTATTTTTCTGGATGAGGTGCTATGCTTAGCCATACTCTAGACTTACTCAGAGTTTTCTGCTAAGTAACCACTCCTGGTGGACTTGGAAGCATAAGAATCAGGTTAGTCTTGTGGAAGGCAAGCAACTTACTCAGTATTCCTGATCCCCATTTCTTTTAAGCCTAAGTAATATTCTATATATGGCTTTGGAACACTTGCATTGTTTTAATTGTAGGTTTGATAAAAATACTACAAAAATTGGTGCCCAATGTTTTGCTTGAACATGTTTTTGATTAGTAAGCATATATATCCAGAAGTAAAATTGGTTGAAATTGATCAGTATTAATAAAATTATATATTTATTTTTGTGAAACTGGCAATTTTTCCAAACTCTCTGCAGCATTTTACTTTATCATAAGAAATTTATGAAGATTCCAACAATTTCTTACATCCTTGCTAAGATTTTTAATAAAAAACATGTCTTTTGTTTGCTTTGTTTTGTTTGGAGCCACAACCAGCGACATTCAGGTGTTATTCCTGGCTCTGCTCTCAGAAATCACTGCTGGCAGGCTTGTTGGACTTTATGGGATGCCGGGTATCAACAGGTTAGCAGCGTGCAAGGCAAACACCCCATTAGCTGTGCTATCATTCTGGCCTATATTTTTTATTATATTCTTTGTTTTTTTTTTGTTTGTTTGTTTTTGTTTTTGAGCCACACCCGTTTGACGCTCAGGGGTTACTCCTGGCTATGTGCTCAGAAATCGCCCCTGGCTTGGGGGGACCGTATGGGACACCGGGGGATCAAACCGCGGTCCGTTCCTTGGCTAGCGCTTGTAAGGCAGACACCTTACCTCTAGCGCCACCTTCCCGGTCCCTTTTATTATATTCTTAACAGTGAATATGAAATGTTATAGTTGTCCTATTGATTTGCTTTACCCTAATACTTAGTAATATTGAGAATCTTTTATATGCTTTTAAGTAATTTGTTATACATACATTTTAGTTAAATTGAACTTCAATTTAAAATTTTTCCCTTCTATTTCTTTGAATAGCAATGGTTCTTTATTTATTAAGGTACAATATTTTATCTACATATATTATTTCAGATATGATTGCAATTCCTGGGTTGTCGGTTTGATCTCTTGTTACATTATATTTCAATTGTGTATTTTTATTACATATTGGCATTTGGATCAATTAATAATATTTAATAAAAATTATTTTCTATGATGGTGGTATTATGAATAATTAACTATAATAGTTAACTATACTTATATAATATGCAAGTATTACTGCATATAACTTTTCTGTTTAAAGTAATCTAATATATTATTATGTTGAAATGATAAAATGCAGTCCAATTATCTTTAAATTAAATTTTAATTGTAAGAATCTTAAATATTAGGCCCGGAGAGATAGCACAGCGGCGTTTGCCTTGCAAGCAGCCGATCCAGGCCCAAAGGTGGTTGGTTCGAATCCCGGTGTCCCATATGGTCCCCCGTGCCTGCCAGGAGCTATTTCTGAGCAGACAGCCAGGAGTAACCCCTGAGCACCGCCGGGTGTGACCCAAAAACTAAAAGAAAAAAAAAAGATTCTAAATTATTTCCCTTTATCTATTTAAAATGTATATATTTGAAGTTCTATCAAAAAATCTATGAACATTTGTCCTTATGTATGTTCTCATGCATTTTTATCTTTTGGGTTTTGAATTTGTGCTATGGTGGTACTAGGACAGAAACCCAGAGAATTTTCCTTCACACATTATATCCTGATCCTTGAGTTATTGTTTCTTTAATATATAAGAACTTAACTCAGTTCTGTTACATATAGATATCAAGTTGTCAATGCACAATTGCTTTAAAAGGCTCTTCTTTCCCCCTTTGAATTGTTTTATACCTACATAAAACAATTTTTCAGTTGCCTGAGAGATAGTATTAGAGTTAAGTTTTTGCCTTTTATAAGCTGACCCTGGATTGTTTCCCAGCAACTAAATACGGTCATCTGAGTATTCACAAGAGTTATCCTTGAGCAAAGAGTCATGAATATGTGCTGAGCACAGCAGGTGTGGTCCTAACATTATCAGAAACACCACCAAATAAATTATCAAAAATAAAATCTCAGGAGGTTATTTCTGCTGCTCAAAACATTCCATTATTATGTCTATTTTTATGTCAAACATTTTATTCTTGATTTTTGTAATATATGCTTTATTTTGAAATCAAGAATAAATTTTATACATTATGTTCAACTTTGTTTCTGAATATATTAGGCTTCTTGAGTCTGTCTATAAACTTTCCAAATCAGTTTGTCAATTTACTTAGAAAAGGCATTTGAAATATTATTGAAATTCCACTGAATCAGCAGATCAATTTTAGGACTATTGCCACTGTGTTCGTTTCCTGGAACTCCATACAAACTGACTGGGTAAACATTAATTTCCCTTCATGGTTCTAGAAGACAAAAGTCAGAGATCAATGTACCAGCAGGACTAAGATTCCAAGGTTAATTTGGTCCCACTCTAACTTTTCTAAGTCTTTTTCTCAGAAATTTTGTGGGTTTTTTTGTTTTGTTTTGTTTTTTTGTTTTTTTGGCTTTTTGGACCACACCCATTTGAGGCTCAGGGTTACTCCCTGCTAAGCGCTCAAAAATTGCCCCTGGCTTGGGGGGACTATATGGGACACCAGGGGATCCAACTGCAGCCCTTCCTTGGCTAGCACTTGCAAGGGATACTCCTTATCTCTAGCGCCACCTCACCAGCCCCAATTTTGTGGTCTTTTAAGGCAGCATTTTATGTTTTTCACATTGTCTTTCCTCTCTACATGTTGATTTTATGTAAATTTTATTTAATTTGTGTATATAATTTTAGTACATCTTTTCAAAATACACACCTTTTATTTCTTCCCCACTGGATCTACTACAACTTTCAGTGACATTGAAAGAAGTGATTGTTGAAAGAAGTCATTGTTTTCTTCCTAATCATATGGAGAAATTTTCTCTTTCTACAATACAGAGAAAGTTTAGTCTTTATATAATATGATTATTTTCCTTCATGTATCTTTATCAATTAAATATGGCAAAATCATTATTTTTAACTCATTTGGTGTTTTTATTGGGAAAGAATGCTGGATTTTTTTCTGGACCTATTGGAATGAACACTTGGGTGTGTGTTTGTGTGTGTGTTTGTGTGTGTTTATTTTAATCTATTACATAAGGTATTAATCTATTACATATGGTACATCAAACTCATAAATTTTAAGAGCACTTTTTAGAATAACTTTAGTTCATTTATTCAAGTTAACAATATTGATGCTACCAATGTGAACCCTACTTGTTCTTTTCTAACAAGAACTAATTTTGTCATTGAATCAGACAAATCTAGTATTTCAGCATGATTCAAAACTGCTCATTTAGCTTTGTATTCCATTTGTTAGCATGTCAAAACTTTTCAGCATGCCTCTTTTGTGTCTTTATTTTATTTTTATTCATTTGAAAAAATTTACTGTGCTAAATTGGTTTAGAAGACTGTATTTTTCTTATATGTAGTATGCTACTATACCAACAATAACAAAATGCCAATATTAGTTATATTTATATGTTGTAGTTCATTCAAACCATTTCAGTCATACATCTTATCCTCTTGTTCATCTCAGATCTCTGGTCATATTTTAGGTTATTTTTCCTTTCTAGTAGAATGTTATTTATTTTTTGCCTTCTTGTTACTGGTAGAAGAAATGCTTATGAAATCAGAGAAAGTAAGACTGTGAAGTGGCTGTTACATTTATCTCTTGTTTTGTAGTTTCTGTTTTATTTAATATTATCTACTGTCATTTTAATTTGACAGAATTTTGTTTACTTCTTCTGAAAGTGCTCTTCTTATTGGTAATACACAATGTATACTCATAGATTTTAGCATATATAATCTCTTTGCCAAAATTAAAATACCAAATTTTGCATGCCTTCATTATATATCTCTTCCTCTTTTTTTTTAAGTTGGAATCACTTGTAAGTTTGTTTCTGATGTTTTACCTTGCCTCGTACTATAAAGTCTTTTTATCTGTTTTTTTTTTTTCATGCTACTCTTTGGTTTTTCAGCCTACTTTAAAGCTGATTATAGACACCCTTAAGATAATTTTAGAACATTTTAGTCACAGTTAATATGGTATGTAATAAAATGCAGTCTATAACAATATAATAAATTTTAGTTTGAAAGACTAAAAAAAACCAAAGTAATCTGAAGATTTCAATTGAGCTCCTACATCATTTTTGAATGCTATACTTACTTCTAAGGTTGATTTGTATAATTTACTCTCTGAGTTGCTCTTTTCTTCACATCTTTCTTCACTTCAAAGCCTGTTTCTCTTTCCAATATTTTTTTATTTTTAATAGCATTACTGCTTACTAAATTTACCCAGTCTGTAGTCTTATATTATATCTTACTACTCATCTACTATCTCCCAAAGTCAAGAGATTGTATTGCACTCATTTTCTTAAAACCTATTTCTTCTCTTGTTTTCACATAGTTTTAAATTTCATAATTATTTATCCCCTTATGTAATTCAAGGAGTGTTAGTGCAATGAAGTAAAACAAGGAAAGAAAAACAAGCTGTGGGTACAATTATCTCTCTGGATACCCTGAAATATAAAATTTGCCTTGGAAATAACACCTCGAGTTCTAAACAACCATTTGAGGTCTTAAATGGTAGCAATTAAGAAAATAAAGAATCTATCAATTGCCCCCCCCCCCCATATTCTATTAGTTAAAAGATTTGTCACAAGTATCTCCAGCTTCATACTTTGTATTTTATGCTTGTAGGTAACAATGCGACAGTGGGACCACACTGTTGGTAGAGAAGTCTTAGGACTACAGAGAAAAGGCACAAGATTAAGCAGGAAAGTGCAGCGAGTGTCTGTTTTCAGACTTATGCATAAACAGTTGGGTTTGAGAGAATCTGAAATACTTTACCAAGAGGAAACTCACATACTCCCTGACTCCTTTCTATATTTTATATTACTTTAAAACATATTTTAACGTAGGTCTACTTTATACTTTCCAACCCTTTTATTTTATATTAATTTAATTTGGTCTATTTTATGCAAGGCCATAGCAGCTCCAGCATTAGAATTGTGAAATCAATTAATAAAGTCTTAAAGTACTTTAGTGGCCATTGTTGGAGTGGAAAGCGGCCATTTAAGGGAACCTGGCGCTCCCAGAACAGGCCAGAGTGAGTGCAGGAGGTCGCCAACTATGGCAGGTGGAAAGCAGTCAATCTAGGGAAACATGAGCTCCCGGAACAGGCCAGAGTGGGTGCAGGAGGTCGCCAACTATGGCGGGTGGAAAGCAGCCATTCAAGGGAACCTTGAGCTCCCGGAACAGGCCAGAGTGGGTGCAGGAGGTCGCTGACTGAAGCAGGTAGAAAGCGGCCATTCAAGGGAACCTTAAGCTCCCGGGACAGGCCAGAGAGTGAACCTGCACTGTCTGGCTTGAAGGGAGTGGTGATTGGTCAGGCTGGACTGAGGACAAGGGAAGGTCCAAAACTCAGCGACATCACCCAACATACTGACGTAGAGCCACATCCCTAGAAGAGACCCAGCCCCACACCACAGGTGGCAAAAGCGGGCTGAAACCTGAAGGCACTGCACTCCAAGCCAAGCCAATAAATGCAAAGAAAGATGGGTAAACCAAGGAAAATATTAGCAACAGGGGAAAAGAAGAGAAATCAGAACAAGTTTCCAAGTCCAGCAAAACGTGCAGACCCAAGAGAGGAAGAACTAAAAGTAGCCATGAGAATAGAATTCTAAGCCATGCTAGAAGAAATGAAAGACACACTGGCCAGAGATTACAATAAATCATTAGATGAACAAATGAACCAATTTAAACAAGAACTCCTACAAAATATGAAAGACTCCATACAAACAAAATTAAAAGAAATTCATAAAACTATAGAAAGCCAGAAGAGCAGAATCGCACAGCTCGAGAATCACATAGAACAACTCAAAGATAAACTGCAATCAAATGACAACAAAGAAGCCAACAAAGAAATAGAAGGTAAAGCACTGGAAGTAAAAGTCCAGTATTTAATGAACAAGGACAAAAGAAACAACCTAAGAATTGTAGATATACCAGATGGGGAGGAAACAGAGAAAGGGAAGAACAATTAGTCAGGGAGATAATAGTGGAAAATTTTCCCACCCTCTGGAAAGACACATCTGAGCAAATCAGGAGGTTAAAAGAGTCCCCAACAAAATTGACCCTAACAAACCAACTCCAAGACACATAGTAATTCAAATGGTAAGAAACAAAAAGAAAGGCGAACTACTTAAAACAATAAGGGAGATAAAAACCCTCACATACAAAGGAAGAAACATTAAAATCAAACCAGATCTCCCATATGAAACAATTCAAGCAAGAAGACAGTGGAATGACATATTTAAACAACTGAATGAAATAAATTTTCAACCTAGAGTCCACTATCCAGAAAAACTCTCACTCATATGGGAGGGAAGACTAAAATCATTCTCAAACAAAAATGAACTTGCACTATTTGTGCAAACAAAACAGCAAGAAAGAAACTCAAACACAACCAGAAGACATGAAATAATAAAAACCAGAGCAGAAATAACAACATAGAAACGAAGAAAACAATACAGAAAATCAATGAGAACAGGAGTTGGTTTTTTGAAGAATAAGTAAGATAGACAAACCACTGGCAAGACTCACCAAAAAAGAAAAAAGGGGAAAAACGCCCAAATAAGCAGGATCACAAATGAAAGGGGGAGAGATTACAACAGAACCCCAAGAAATCCAACACATCATGAGGACATATTATGAACAACTATACTCAGTTAGGCTAGAGAATCGAGAAGAAAGTGATAGATTCTTGGAAAAATACCAGCTTCCAAGACTAGAAAAGAAAGATTTAGAAAGCATAAACAGGCCAATCACATTGGAGGAAATTGAAACAGTAATTAAGAAACTCCCCTAAAACAAAGGTCCAGGCCCAGATGGTTTTACAGGTGAATTCTATCAAACATTCCAAGAAGAATTACTTCCACTGATCCACAGCCTCTTCCAAACCATTGAAAAGACAGGACTCCTCCACAATTCCTTTCATGAGGCCAATATCACTCTGTTTCCCAAAGAGGGCAAAGATACCATGAAGAAAAGAAAACTACAGACCAATCTCACTAATGAACATAGACGCAAAAATACTCAACAAAATCTTAGCAAACTGTATCTAGCACTACATCAAAAAGATTATACACCATGACCAAGTGGGTTTCATACCAGGGATGCGAGGCTGGTTCAACATACGCAAATCAATCAACATCATACACCATATCAATAAAAAAAAACCACATGATCATATCAATCAATGCAGAGAAGGCATTTGACAAAATCCAATACCCATTAATGTTGAAAACACTAAGCAAAATAGGTCTGGGAGGAACCTTTCTCAAGATAGTTACAACTACCTATGAAAAGCCCACAGCTCACATTATCCTTAATGGTGAAAAACTGAAAGCATTCCCACTAGGGTCAGGCACTAGGCAAGGATGTCCACTCTCTCCTCTCTTATTTAACATAGTCTTAGAAGTCCTAGCAATAGCAATCAGACAAGAGAAGGGAATCAAAGAAATTCAAATAGGGAAAGAGGAATTAAAACTACCTCTTTTTAAAGATGATGTGATGATATACATGGAAAACCCTAAAGATTCCACAGTAAAACTCCTAGAAACAATAAACCAATACAACAAAGTGTCTGGTTACAATGTCAATACACAAAAGACAGAAGCATTTCTCTATACAAATAATGAAGTAGAAGAGAGAGAGATTAAGAATACAACTCCATTTAAATAGTATCAAAAAACATCAAGTACCTAGGAATCAACCTTACAAGGGAAGTGAAGGACTTATACCTGGCAAACTTCAAAACACTTCAGAAAGAAATTGAAGAGGATCTTGGGAAATGGAAGAACATCCCATGCTCATGGGTAGGTAGAATCAATATAGTCAAAATGACCATTCTACCCAAACTCCTATATAGATTTAATGCAATCCCCATCCAAATTCAGACATTATTCTTTAAAGACTTAGAACAATCAATTATAAAATTTTCTGAAACCACAAAAGACCCAGGAATGCCAAACACATACTAAAAAACAGGAAGCTGGGTGGCATCTCCTTGCCTAACCTGAAGCTATACTATAAAGCCATAGTGATCAAAACAGCATGGTACTGGTACAAAGACAGAGCCTCAGACCAGTGGGTTAGAACAGAATTTCCAGACTTTAGCCCCCAGATATACATTCAACTGATATTTGACAAAAGAACCAAGAACTTGAAATGGGACAAAGAAAGTCTTTTCAACAAATGGTGTTGGTACAACTGGAAAACCACATGCAAGAAATTAAAAATTGACCCATACCTCACTCCTTATACAAATATCAACTCAAAATGGATCAAAGAACTCGAAATTAGACCCAAATCTATAAAGTTTTTAGAGAATATAATAGGTAGAACACTCAAAGACCTACATATACAAAGGTCTTCGAGGATGGAGCACCAATGGCAAGAACTTTAACTTCAAACATAAACAAATGGGACTACATCAAACTAAAAAGCTTCTGCATGGCAAAAGAAACCCTACTTAACACAAGAAGACAGTTAACTGACTGGGAAAAAATATTTTCACCCATCATATCAGATAAAGGACTGATATTCAGAATATACAAAACACTCAGAAAGCTGAGCCCCCCAAAACCAAATAAAGCCATAAAAATGGGAAGATGAAATGAATAGACACTTCTCTAAGGAAGACCAAAAGATGGCCAACAAATACTTGAAAACATGCTCACCTTCCCTCATCATTAGGGAAATCCAAATAAAGACAACAATGAGGTACCACCTTACACCAGTGAGGATGGCTCACATAAAAAATAATAGGAACAATTTATGTTGGCGGGGATGCAGCATGAAAGGCACTCTCATCCACTGCTGGTGGGAATGCCCCCTAGTCCAGCACCTATTGAGAACAGTCTGGAGAGTGCTCAAAGAACTCAGAATTGAGCTACCATTTGACCCAGCAATTGCTCTCCTAGGTATCTACCCCCAAGTTGGAAGGACATTTATTCCAAAGTATGTGTGCACCCCACTATTTATCGCAGCACTCAGTATAATAGCCAATTCTTGGAACCAACTGCGATGTCCAACAACAGATAAATGGATCATTAAGATGTGGTATCTATACACAATGGAATACTATATGGCAGTCAGAAATGATACAATCACAGACTTTGCAGCAATGTGGATGGTCCTAGAACATATTATGTTAAATGAAGTAAGCCAGAAGATGGCAGATAAACACAGAATGATAGCACTATTCTGAAGCACCTAGTTATATACAACTAATATATATACACATACATACATGTATATAATATATATATACAACAATCAAATAACAGGGTTTAACATGGTAGAAACCCCAAACACTGTATCAATCGACATATACCAGAGAGCAGTGCCCAAAACACATGAAAGAAGAACAACACAAACTCTTGACTACACACTATACCACACACACAAAAAAAAAAACAGCAACAACAGAAACAGCAGCATAGAAAGACCAGGTAAGTAATCAGCCTTCCACTACAAAGGCCATAATAAGTCTTTAGGGATCTTAAACAGGATTACAGGTAAAGGATACCATGGGAAACCACTGACTCCATTGGAAGCATCCCATAAAAATATGTTTTAATGCCTTAATCTTTCTATACTTAAAATAACCTCTCAGCTTTTCTGTCCACAGGCGTTCTTGGATACAAAGGGTGGACAAACTAAGATTGCATCTTGGGGCTCAATCACACAAGATACCATACCCAACTTGCACTACGAGAATGTCCCAATAAAACTCTTTAACATACCCTTTATCCCTAGGTAATACCTTCATTTAGGACTTGAATCACGTGACCACCCAGACCACCAAAGCAGCGACTGTGACCTATAGACTTATACTACAGGCCCTACTCATCGAACACACTCAAACTAGCATTCCCTCGCTTTTTTCTCTACTCTTCTCACTACTGTTTTTCTCTTTTCTTTTTCTCTCCTTTTCTTTTTATTTTCTCTTTTCTTTCCTGCCCCTTTCATATACTTTCCCCTTTCACCCCTTTGAAAATTCGACTATCCCTTCACCCCGCAATCCCATCCAGATTCCCCACATTAAAACTCTTCACCCTCAGTTCCTATTCCATTAGGCATCAAGAATGATCTCCTACCCCAGCGAACCAGTACCCAGCACCCAAACGAAGGGACAACCAGTCAAACCCACACCTTGCACCCTACAAGAAAAGGCAACCAACTCCCCTACTGACTCATGCTGCGTGGCCCTCCTTACCAACCCTTCTTAACATGGACTGTTACTTGAAACCGGATTTAGCTCTACAAGTATCCTTCAATGCATGAACTCTTCCCAAGTCCTCCCTGCTGCAAATCTATTGCCAATCTCAGGAAGGTCAGGTTGGGAGATGAAAAGGCACCTGGAAACCCACACACCAAAAGAAAATCTCAAAAGACAATAGGGTAACCTATATTACCATCATAAGTATAAGACCTGTATTACACTACCTCTTTACCTGCTTTTCCCCAAATGCAAGATACTTTCTTGCATCACTTTGTTCCTTTAATTAATTTTTTACTTCATTTCTTAAAAATCTTTTTTCTTGTCATATATATATATATATATATATATATATATATATATATATATATATATATATATATGAGCACAAATTTTTTTATTTCTATTTTTATCTTTTTTTGGGTGTGTGACCTGTTTTTGTTTTCTTCTCTCTCCACCCTCAAATGCACTGGCAATATAATGTAGCACCATTTCTCCCTGCAAAGGCACACTAAAATAAGGGGAAATCTTATGTATAAAAAGGAGCTCTTATTTATTAGGGATAAGAACTCATACTTGTTTACAATACAGGGGTATCTCCCACCTTAAAAATATGTCACATGGACCCAACTTAGACCCAAGTGATTAGACACCAACCATCCAGCCTTGAACCCTGGACCACAGACATAGAAATGACACACTTCTTCAAAACAGCCACAGGAAACAAATCCCAACCGGGACATCCTTAATAGTGCTCAGACACCAACAAGTGCCAGCCCTAATATGATACCCTGACAACTAGGAAAATGGGAACAACTTGACCTAAGAGCAAGTTATCCTACCTTACCAGCTAACGATAAGACAAAATCAGAAGACTTGTCACCCTTTGGTCTGTCCAAATGCCAAGATCGCGATTTACAGATGACTGGCTGACAGAACCATGGCCAGACTGTATGTATCCTGGGACCAATAAAAAAGCCCTAGTCGAGGGTGTGAGCTACGACTTGCATAACAACTATGATCCCTCATTCCAGAGGTCTGTCTGAGACTATTGCAATGGAAGGGGACCTCTGGAAACATAATGGAAGATGCTATCCCAGGCCCCTTCCTAGGATCAGCGCAAAGACCAGGACCACCAACCACAGAAGATGCATTAAAATGACACTGAGGAAACAGAACTTCTAGATCCACAAAGAAAGACATAATCATAAGTTCAACTCCTTGACTCGTGCAGATACCGAGACCTCTAGATACAGAGGTCTGATGTTATCACCCAGGATGGAGCAGAAGTCTTCCATACACCACAAAAGCATCAAGGGGAGAGTAAATGAACCTGAAAGGAGTCTATAGTTAATCCCATGACAATATACTTCAAGGGTGGAGAAACCCTGTATCTCTTAGGCAAAGGAAATTCTTTTTCGGATGACCCCAATATTTACTATGCATCTGCAGGAGGAAAAAAAAAAGCACAAAACAATTTTTTTTATTATTTACTTATCTATTTTTTTTGTTGATTTCATTGTTGTGGTTTGGCTATTAAAGTGATGTCTCCATTTATATTTATTTATTTTTCTTTTCTTTTCTTATGCGCTCTGCCACATTTTTTTTTATCTTAATACCATGACTTTTATATGGTGCTTACCTTTTTTTTTTCTTTTTGAATGCTCACTGGATATTTTATTTGACAGTTCCTTATGTACTTTTGTGGTGTTTCACCTTCTTTTTCCCCTTCGTCTCTCAAACCAAGGATGAAAGCCTCTAGAAGGACTCCGCCCATTTCCGGAGTATCTGATTACTTTTTTCTTTTTTTTACTCCAGGTTATTACTTTTCTCTTCAAACAAAACCGCATAACTTAACTATCTAGTCCCGCCTTCCAATTGGGGGGGGGGAATAAGGGAGGTACCAAGACCAAATAGGAGTAAGACCACTAAGTAGTAAGGTAGGCACAGAGAGGACCACTTATTCTAGCAGCCAAGGGGGTAAGGGAAGAGGATATGGGAAGAAGGACGGGAACGGAGGTGGAGGGAGGACAATTCGGTGATGGGAATTCCCCTGATTTTATGTTAATATGAACCTAAAATATTATTGTCAACGATATGTAAACCACTGTGATTAAAATTAAAATTATATTTAATAAAAAAGAAGTACTTCAGTGATTCCACAAAGCAAATCCAGTAAATTAAAAATTATTAATATAAATCAACTGCAATTTATAATCTAATTCTTCTCTTCTGGCATTTTTAACATGTCTATACATTTCCCCCAAGAAGCAAACCTTGGAGGAATAATCAATAAATAATAATCAAATAAACACCTATTTGTTGACTTGTGGTTTGTTTTGTTTAAAAAGCTCTCATTTTACTAAGGCTTCTGTCCCTTCAGTTTAAATCCTAGATTTTTTAGGTAGAGCCCTTATAGAGCATCTTATGATATAAATTTTTTTCCTTCCTAGCCTTTGATCTATTCTTTAATAGGGCACACACACACAAACACACACACACACACACACACACACACACAAGAAAACAAGAACTACTGAACAAAAGCATTGTAGAAATTTCCCTTTGTACATTTGATATCCTCTGTGATTAGCAAAAAAAAATTAAAATGCATCAAAAATATATTAATTAAAGAAAAGAGATTTGGTGAATAAGTTAATCATATTTTCCTGTGAAAGTTACTTTACTGTAGATTTCAATCTACAATAAGCACTTTTAAACTGATATGTTATACAGAGTTATTAGTAATCTCATGATATCAGTTACTTTGTTTTCAGTGGTTTATTTGTTTACTAATGTTCTAGTGTTTCTCGAAGATTTTGAATTCTAACAATGCTGTGGTTTTTAAATTGTATTTTCCATACATTGTCTATTGTGGACAAAAAGTAAGTATTTTGAGCTCACTGAACAAATAAATGAATTTTGTAATTACACTAAACTATAATTTCAACCCCCCCCCAAAAAAAGGTAATGTTCTGAGTCCTTGAGTTATTTAAGAAAGTTAGCTAGTTTTTAGTTACTTAGTTCCTTCATTGGTTTTAAGTCCTAAAGGAAATATTGTATCCATCTTTCTTCTTTTTCAAACATTTTTCTAATTCTGGCTGTACATTGATAAAATTAGCACTGAAATACTTTCAGCAACTTTGGTTACCTTAAAAAAATCATGGCACTATGTTCATATTGCTGGCACAAATACAGAATTCTTTGGAATATGAAAAATAATTGATGAAGATTTTAAGTTTTACAGATTATAGAAATAAATTATAGTTCAAATATTTGTTGTGTGTTTTATTTACAAACATATGAATGAGGATGTAATATTTATGTTATAAAAGCATAATATATATTCTTTTTGGATTGAGTAATAATTTTCATTTAACTTTTCACTATTTGAAAATGTAAAAAGGTATTTTTAGAAAACATATCTGCTATATGATAGGTAAACTGGAGTAATTAATTTAGATGATCGGTCAGTTCTAGTTGATTGCTAAGATCACTAAGAATGTATTTTACAGGATTATTTTTATTTTAAAAATATTTTTTGCTGTGTATAGTAGAAAGAGCCTTCTTTATTTGGAAAATATTTTTCAGGTTAGGAAAAATATAATAAATAAAGTGTGTGAACATCAATTTATTAATAAAGGCATTGTTATTTATACTTTAAAAATTCTGCATTAATACTTACCTGGCAGGGGATGTCATGATCACAAAGGTGGTTTTCTCAGGATGAGGCTTATCCATTGCACTCTGGATGTGATGACCTCTGCGATTTCCCCAAATGATGCAAACTCGAATAAATAATTTGTGGTAGTGGGGAACACGTTTGCACTCTCCTCTGAGAAAAATAATCCCGCTTTAGCAACATGGAGAACTATTATTTGAAGAAAAAAGTATGTAAAGACGTCTTACTATTGTGTTTTCAAATGAAGCCAAATTAAGAAACTGTTTTATCTCTTCCTCTTATTTATTTATTTTATTTTCTCCTATCTTCTACAATGAGAATTTGGGGCACATAAGGAAGATCAGGGAATTTAAAAATGATATTTTTCTGGGTCACAACGATTGCACAATGGGTAGGTTTTTCTCTTCTATGTGGCCAACCCAGGTTTGATCCCTGGCTTCCCATGTGATCTCATGAGCCTGCCAGGAGTAATTTCTAAAAGGAAAGCCAGCATCGCCTGGCATGTCCCAAACAAAAGAAAAACTGGTATATTTTCAATTCTGAAATTAAATCCAATGCATTATGTTTATTTCATTTCAATATTATTTGTTCTTAGTATTAACTACTTACTATTAATGAATCATTATCTTTGAAAACTTATGTACAGGATGTACAGATTTTAACCTTGTTTGTTTTTGTTGGACCATAGCTGGCAGTGTTAAGGAGTTATACCAGGCTCAGTGCTCAGGGGACTATAAGTAGTGCTGGGAATTAAGTTTATTCTGAATAAGTGCAAGATATATGACTGACTTGCTGTACTATCTCATCTGTTTCTTAAATACTATTTTGCTATGATCTTATTTCTTATTTTTTTTCTTTGAGTGGACACATCTTTGGTGCTCACGGCTTACTCTTTATTCTGTGCTCAGGGATCACTTAATGTAAGATCTGGAGACCAGCCATAGCAATGTACATGTTTTACAAGCTATTTCTCAGGCCAAGAGGTATGTGGACAATCTATTTTATTTAGAAGCCCTACTGCTTAGACTAAATAAATTAATTTGTTAGTATGCATTCTTATTAACTATATTAATTAAGGAAGCGTTAGTACTAACTTGGACCTTACAAATGTTAAAAATACTATTTTGCTTGAAATAGTTTCTGACTAATCCTAAAAATATATGAAAATTTATTTTTACCTCTACAGTATTAAAATTTAGTAAGAAGAAAATATTTATTTGTTAATAAAGTACTAACCAAAGGACTTATGCTACATTACCTCTCACTGATGAAGAGATCTAAATTGGAATTTTTCAAAATGTGTCATGTTGTGACAAGACTAAAAATAAATAGTAGTGATTTTATGTGGATGATTTTAATAAAACTGAAAGCATATATGAGTAGAATGTGGTTGAATCTTTTCCAAATATTGAAATGTGCTGAAAGAAAATCATTAAAAATTGTATCTGAGATGTCAGTGAGTATATTTCAGTTAGACTTGTTTCAAATTGATAATTTACTTATAAATTCAGGTATAGACTTTACACTTTTTAAAAATAGTCAATTACTTTATTATTTAAAAACAAAACATTTGTCCTTAATCAGTGCAATCACCAAAAATTACCCAGTGGATCAAAGGTCATTATAAAAGCAATTTAAAGTAGAATAGAAAGGCAGGGGAATCAGTCCAGGAGGTCAGTCAGGGAGATTCATCAGAAAGGGAAGATGAAGCGATTTGAAGCATAAAAGGAACTCAATCAATTGCTGAAAAGAATCACAAGGAAGCATTAGATGGAATGTGAGGATCCTTTATGAGCAAAGCTGACAACCAGCTAAGGAAATGGCTTCTATCAACAACATAAATAGATTTGGAAGCAGATACTTCTCTGATCTTCCAAGACTGTCATAGGCCTACATTTTGATTTGAATCTTCTAAAATCTTTAACCCAAAAAGTAATCTAGTCAAACTAGATTTCTTTTTTTTTTTTTTTTTTTTACAAAAATATGGAACGCTTCACGAATTTGCGTGTCATCCTTGCGCAGGGGCCATGCTAATCTTCTCTGTATCGTTCCAATTTTAGTATATGTGCTGCCGAAGCGAGCACCAAACTAGATTTCTAATTAAAAAGTTCTGCTGCTAAAAATTCAAATTCCAAACAAACCCAAACAAATACAACTCTGAGAGCTCTGTTGTCCAGTGTTCTTTATTAGGCAATGTGCCTTGCACAATGATAGTGAATATTTTCCATATGAAATATGTACTTTTATAATAAATCGAAGTATATAAGCACATAGAATAGTATGTTAAATAATAAAATGATTAGATTTAAATGTGAACAAGTAGAAGGAGTTTATTTTTACATGAAAATTAAAATGGCTATTAAGTAAAATTATGATCAAGAAGAACCAGCAGAAATGAAAATCTTTTAAAACCTGAAGTAATGCTGCCTGTATTTTTATTTTGCTATTTACAAAAGTATTTTTCTGGGAAGGAGCAATGGTATGAGAGGAGGGCAATGTCTTGTTCACATCAGACCTGAGCTTGCTAAAATTGCCCTAGCACCCAATATGATATCCAGCTCATTGCAGTGGTTATTCCTGAATGTAAAAGTGGGAGTATTCCTGGAGCACAAGGCTTATTTCATTCCCCAAATAAAAAAAAGAAGCATAAATTTTTCCCATGTAATATAGATACTTTTACTTTATTAATTACATTGTTTAGATGATCATCAATGCATAAGTTATATGCACCATTTTATTGCTCACAGTCATAAATACTATGCAATGGTTATAGAATGAATTATCATTGTACTTTTTGCTTAGAGAAAATATAATGACAATGCTAAATTAGATAAAAGAAATTATTGTCCAACCTATATTGTATTCTTTTTTTGTTTTTTTTTTGGTTTTTGGGCCACACCCGTTTGACGCTCAGGGGTTACTCCTGGCTATGTGCTCAGAAATCGCCCCTGGCTTGGGGGGACGCCGGGGGATCGAACCGTGGTCCTTCCTTGGCTAGCGCTTGCAAGGCAGACACCTTACCTCCAGCGCCACCTACCCGGCCCCTATATTGTATTCTTTTATTCATCTTAGTCATATTATTTTAATTTTTACCGGTACAAAAATTACTGCACTGCATGTTAGCCTCTCAATGCATCATCAGCTGCTCTGAACTATCAAACATTATCTATTATCCTCATTGTTGGGTTTTTTGATATAAGTATTACTTTGACATTTTTGTTTGTTTTTTGGGGGCAACACCTGGCAGTGTCAGGGGCTACTCCTGGTTTCAGGGACCATATGGGATGCTGAGAATCAAATACAGGCTCTTCCTGTATCCTCCGCATGCAAGGCCAACACACTACCTCTGTATAAAGCAGGATTTTTTTTTCTATTTTTTGGGGGGGATTTTTTGTTTGTTTGTTTTTTATTATTATTTTTTTATTTAAACAACTTTGTTACATACATGCTTGTGTTTGGGTTTCAGTCATGTAATGAACACCACACATCACCAGTGCAACATTCCCTTCACCAATGTCCCAAATCTCCCTCCTCCCCAACCAACCCCCACCTGTACTCTAGACAGGCTTTCTATTTCCCTTAGACATTCTCATTATTAGGATAGTTCAAAATGTAGTTATTTTTCTAACTAAACTCATCCCTGTTTGTGGTGAGCTTCATAAGGTAAACTGTAACTTCCAGCCCTTCTCTCTTTTGTGTCTGAAATTTATTATTGCAAGAATTATTTCATTTTTCTTAAAACCCATAGATGAGTGAGACCATTCTGCATTTTCTCTCTCTCTCTCTCTGACTTACTTCACGCAGCATAATAGATTCCATGTATAAGAAAATTTCATGACTTCATCTCTCCTGACAGCTGCATAATATTCCATTGTGTATATGTACCAATTTCTTTAGCCATTCGTCTGTTGAAGGGCATCTTGGTTGTTTCCAGAGTCTTGCTATGGTAAATAGTGCTGCAATGAATATAGGTGTAAGGAAGGGATTTTTGTATTGTATTTTTGTGTTCCTAGGGTATATCCCTAGGAGTGGTATAGCTGGATCTTATGGGAGCTCGATTTCCAGTTTTTAGAAAAATCTCCATATCACTTTCCATAAAGGTTGAAATAAACGGCATTATCACCAGCAGTGGATAAGAGTTCTTTTCTCTACACATCCCCACCAACACTGTTTGTTCTCATACTTTGTGATGTGTGCCAATCTCTGTGGTGTGAGGTGGTACCTCATAGTTGTTTTGATTTGCATCTCCCTGATGATTAGTGATGTGCAACATTTTTTCATGTGTTTTTTGGCCATTTCTATTTCTTCTTTGTCAAAGTGTCTGTCCATTTATTCTCCCCATTTTTTGATGGGATTAGATTTTTTTTTCTTGTAAAGTTCTGTCAGTGCCTTGTATATTTTGGAGATTAGCCCCTTATCTGATGGGTATTGGATGAATAGTTTCTCCCACTCAGTGGGGGGCTCTTGTATCCTGGGTACTATTTCTTTTGAGGTGCAGAAGTTTCTCAGTTTAATATATTCCCATCTGTTAATCTCAAAGCAGTATTTCTTAACAGTGGGCCACTTGGAACGAAGGAAATTTCAAAAAATTTCAGAGACTTCAGGTAAAAGCTTTAAAAGGGAGGAACCACAGAGAACTAGCGGGATAATCAATAGCACAGGAGGGCCACAGGGAAGATAAAAGATACATTTTATAAAAGGGTGTTAGAGTTAAAAAAAATGTTTGAGAAGCACTTCTATAGTATCAAAAGGTCTGTGGTTCACATTTCTTAATTTTTATCCTAAATATTTTCCTCTCAACATTCTTTTCTATTAATGTGATATCATCTACTTAGTTATTTAAACTTTATGTGCATTTGCATGTTGTTTCATTCATCATTCAGTCCTTTAACACAAATAATTGTTCCATATTTTAACACTGTTACTATCTTATCAGCTAGTAGTTTAAATTAACTTATTCTCATATTCTCATCTACATGTATCTAATAGTTCTAATTATTTTCATTGTTTTTATATTTTTGCTTTTTTTTGTTTGTTTGTTTTGTTTTTATATTTTTCACTGTCTTTTGTACCAAAGAATTCTATGTCATTCAGCATATACATTGGGGCTTTGCTTTGAGAACTTTCAAAATTGCCAGTAATTTCATCAAGCTTAGAATAAAGTTTAAACTCCTTGTTTTGGCATTTGAGACTATATCTCATTTCTTTCCGAATTCTCTCTTTCCTTCATGCCTGGTTTTTTGAAATTTGGCCACATGAAGTTTTACTAGTGCTTCAGATATAACACATTTAGATTTGATCAATAAAAATTAAATTGCTCATAGACCATTATTTTTTACCCTATTAAAGGAATGTAATTTTTTTAAAGGTCATACCAGGTGATTCTACACTACAGGCTTATTTTTGTTTATGTGCTCAAGTATCACTTCTGGATGGGTTTTGGGGAATATATGGATTTAATCTGGATCTTTTCTATATAGACAATTTTGTATTTTCACTCCAACTGGATTATTACTCCAACGCCTAAAGAAACTTCATTTATTATATCCACTATTCTAACAGATTTCACAAAAGTATTTTTATTCTTTATTTTGTACATATGCATGTGTATATTTTTTGTTATTTGATACAAATTTTATATTAGTAGTTGTATTTTATATGCCTTACTACCAGTTAATAGCATTAAGGATAAGGTATTCTTATTGATGATCCTGAAAAACCAGGAATAACATCAAATACCATACAAATTCAATATTCTGACCATTCCACTACATTTCTATCCTAAAGTGTATAATGGAAATAATGTTTGGTAATTTAATAGTTGATTATTATAATAACTGTATTAATATAGAATATTCATTCAAAGATATTTAAGCTTTACTTTATTATAAGGAATAGCTAAGTGTTCATATATATTCAAGGATATACAACATAATCATATTTTAAGTTCTTTTCAAATATAAGGCACAAATAAGCAGACTTTAACAAAAGTATTACAATTTTGTTAGGAAAATATATTTTGCATATTTTGAATTTAGTATCGAGATTAAATTATTTATATTTGAAGACTCTAATTTGTTGACATTTGTATTCTTTATCGTGATCAAATTGTGCCACTATTTCATTACTTTGAATAAAAGAAAAATCTTTGTGAATTAAAGAAGAGACCATTAATACCTAGTCTACTTCTAAAAATTATGATTTATTTGGTCCAGAAAGAAGTATTTTGAGTCAATAATTTTATTGCTTTGCTTTTGTGATATACTCAGCAATGTTTGGAGTCTACTCCCAGGTGATCCTTGGGGGTAACTCTACTGGTTTTAGGGGACTCTGTGCTGCTAGAGTTCAAACCCAGGGCTCCACATACATAACACATGCTCCAGATTTTTGAACCACCATATCATCTACTCTCTCCTTGGCATTTAAGTTATTTTCTAGGGTTACCAATGTCTACCTAGAGTACAGAACCATTGAAATTCATAAGGGATCATTTTGTGTTTAATCTTAGACATTTAATATCAGATCAAAGTCTAACTCAATGAAATTATAGGAAAACTGCTGGTGAAATAACTATTCAGAAAGTCATTACTATTTCATTATAGTCTCTCTTCGTGTGGCAATTATTAAACTATTTATTTCTCAGCTTTCGACTCACCTTTTCACACTCTGCAACATGATGCTGGGGTTGAGAATTACAAACTGTATTCTTCACTTTGCAGCTGTTTCCTGTTAAATTCTGTCAGAGGGAAGTATCACTGGGAGATGAGAAAGTTAGAAGCAGAAGATAATTCAAGTTCCACTTAGGGTTTCCTGCATAATGTGTGTGTGTGTGTGTGTGTGTGTGTGTGTGTGTGTGTGTGTGTGTGTGTTTGTGTGTTTTACTGATGACTTGGAAGCAAATGGTTCAGATTATCTGTTTTTTAACTATTCTACAACCAGCCTCACTAAGGCCATTCTCATCAGTTCTGATTTTCAGTTTCTTCGGATACCTCTCAGAAGCTATCAATAATAGCCCAACAATGCTTATCACTTAGCGATTCCACAATAATTTCTACTCATCCCTTCTCCAATACCCCAAAACCGTCGTTTTGACCTTGAGATTTTTAGTCCCAGCAGCTGCTGATTATTTATCTATTTTCTCTTTTAATATAACCAGTGTAGATTCTCTCTCAGGAGTGTATACTCACTGACAAAGATAAACTGAATCATTGGCATTGGCTAATTAAAGTGTTCAAGTCACAAACCTATAGTCCCATTCCTAAAAGCATCTTTAGAGTTACAGGAATAAAAAGCTAAGTAGTCCTTTGATTGTGATTTCAAGGACACAGACCCAACTCTTTGTGAAAAAGCATATTTCCTTTTAGTGATATAATTCTACCTATATGAACCCCATATGATATTTTATATGTGAATCAAGAAGACTAATTGTGGCATGCATTATAAAAATAGTGCAGTGCACAAGAAAACATGATAGAGAGTTTACAGTATTAAAAAATGAATTACCTGTATGACTTATTTCTGAATTTACAAAGGATACTCAATTTCTATTTTATGTCCCATATAATAGCTAACACAAGTTGTTATGATTTTTATTAACTAAAACTTTTATCCATATAAAAATGTTAGAGACTAGATATAGCTATAGTACTTAAAATTATTTAAGTTATTTGAATATAAATTATCTTAAATACATCAATCAACCAATTAGTTCCTCTTTTCTTGTCATATGAAGAGTCGCAAATTTGGTTACAGTCATCAAGTAATTTATTGTGGTGCTTTGGAGGGTAGAAAATTGTGCTCTTCTGGTAAATACATACTTTGTGTGGTACCAGTGATTGCCTCAGATATTGTAAATGATGATATGGAGTGTTATAGGTATCAAACTCAAGGTCCCATGAGTGGAGTCAGACACTACATCTGATATACTACCTTGCCCTGAATAAGATTGTAAAAATGAATTCATGTTCCTCAATAAAGTATAAAGATGCAAAATTAATCATGTATTTCTATGTTCATCCCTATTCATTTGATATTTAAGAATTAAAAGTACAGCATTATGTAGAACCACTCTATTTAAAAGCATGAAGACATGAACGTTTTGTATATCCTTAAGATAGATTGATAGCATTTGTTGTTCAAAATGCTATTTCTGGAAGTCAGAGAAAACACTTTATCTGTCATTTGCTGTTTTATTTTTAATAAAAAATTGTTCATGATTGAGTTTTAGATATGATGTACAATATCCTTTATTTGTGTACATTTCCCATCATCAATGTCCCCATTTTCCCTACTGTCCATTCTTCCACCATGTCCTCTTCCTTCCTCTGCAGCATATATTTTATCTCCTTTTAGCACTCAGTTCAATTTCACAATGATCATTTCCAACTATCAATGTCTTACTCTTCCCTTCTATTCTTAATGCACTCCTCAGATATGTGTGACAAGCTTCCTACCATGGGTCAGTACTCCAGGCCCTCATTCTATTATCTTAGACAATTAATAGCATGCTATCACATCTTATATCCCACAATTGAATGGTAATATTTTCTATCTACATCACTATCTCAGATTCTTTCACACAGCATTATACTCTCCATATCCATCCATACATAAGCAAGTTTCATTACTTCACTTTTTCTAACAGCTGTAGTATTCCATTGTATAGGTATGACAATTACATTATTTAGTCATTTATTCTAGGGCAATTTTGTTTTTTGTTTTTTCAGATCCTGGCTATTATAAATAGTACTTTGATGAATATAGGGATTTAAAGGACTTTTCTCCATTGCTTTCTTTAGCCGCTATAGTTTATTCTTAGTAGTGGTATTGCTGGGTCACATGAAAGTTTAATTTCTATTTTGTTGAAGGCTATACTTGTTTTTCCTAAAAAGGGTGGAAGAGTCACATTTCTCACTAGCAACTACAGATACCTTTCCCCTCATGTTTGAAAAAGCCCTGGTTGTTTTTGTCCAATTTAATATTTTCCAATTACTGTGATGTGAGATGATACCTCATTGTTTTGATTTGCATCTCCCTGATTTGCTTTTTTAAGGAAATTTTCTGTTCATCTCTTCTAATTTTGGATGGGGTAGATGTGTTTTTCTCATTAATCTTAACCAGTGCCTTATATATCTTAGATATGAACCCCTTATGAGGTGAGTATTGGATAAGTAGTTTCTCCAGTCTATGTGTAATCTGTGTATATTAGTTACTGTTTCATTTGCTGTGTAGTCCCATTTGTTTATCTTTGTTTCCACTTGCTTGCTTGTTGGTGTTTTATTCCTTGAATGTGCTTTTAGAATCAACGACATGGAGAATTCTGCTGTTTTCTCCTATGTACCTTCTAGCTTCAAGTGTTATATAAAAGTTTTAAACAACTTTAACTTTTGTGCAGTGTTAAAGTAGATCAGATCCAATTTTCTGATCATTTTCTACTCTTTGTCTCTTAACTACTGCATTTGATCCATCGAGAGTGAATATTTTCATAGAATTTTGTGCCATCTTTTTTGTAGAAATTTGGTGTATTTGTTGGTTTACCATAAAGTACACTCAAAGTATCCTTTTCAGTTCTTTTTTTTTTTTTTTTTTTTTTTTTTTTGCTTTTTGGGCCACAGCCAGTGATGCTAAGGTCTATGTGCTCAAAAATTACTCCTGGCTTGGGGACCTTATGGGACAATTGTGGATTGAACAGTGGTCAATAATAGGTTAGCGTGTGCAACCTGCGCCACCACTCCGGCCCTCTCTTCAGTTCTTTTAAAGTTTCTTGTGAGTATGTAAATTTCCTAAGATTTATTTTATCAATGATGTTGTTTATTATTTCTTCAAGCCCAATGAGTATTTCTTGAAGTACTCTTGAGGACGCATTCATTTCCTTGATATTTATATTTTCACTATATCCTACCAACTACCTTCAGGCCTGATGGCTTTCTTTAGTGCTAATCTTCTGTAAATCTTTAGGATTTCTCCTCCCCCACTGAATTTGTTTCCTTCTCCTCACTGTATTCTGAGTCCTACTGTGTTCTCAATAACCCCTATTTGGGCCATTACATTTCTTCATGAAGTTATTATTAATACCAAATATAAGTAATACCATTTGTCTTTATTCTTAATTTTCTGGCTTACTTAATTTAATAATAAATTCTATCCACCCCTGTTGCAGTAAATTGTGGTGTTAAAATATCCCTCACAGTTACGTAATATTCCATTGTGTATAGTACCACATCTTTATGACACACTCAACTGTTGTTGGATATCTAGGATGATTCCAACTGTTAGCAATTTTAAGGAATTTTGTGATGAATAGTTGTGTGCATAGATGAAACAAAAATACTGTATGTCAAAGAAACTGAAATTAAAGTGCTAATTATTCAGTCAAGAAGCTTACTTCTTTATTTTACAGAAAAAAAATATATCTGGAAAAACTTACCTCACCTATGTTTCCAAAGAAACTTTTTTCTTTTGGTTTTTGGGTCACATCCAGCAGCGTTCAGGGGTTATTCCTGGCTCTGTGCTGAGAAATTGCTCCTGGAAGGCTTGGGGAACCATATGGGATGCCGGGATTCAAACCACTGTCTTTCTGCATGCAAGGCAAATGCCCTAACTCCATGCTATCTCTCTGGCCCCCAAAAGAAACTTCTTAAAACAGTCGAGTAATACTATGACTCCCTTCAATTGGTTTAGTGGCTGAAAATAAGCTATAAGATTTCTTGTAGGTACATCCTTGTACCAGGAATATTATGCTATCATCATTGTACAAAAAAATACAAAAAAGAAACTGATTAGAAAGTGGAGGGTCTTTCTTGGCATAAGAACAATTGAAATTGGAAGGGTTGTTAATCCTCCAGAACAGTCTGTAGATTTAGCTTCAAAGGCTTTATTATGTTTAGTAGGTTAATGGTGATGTAGCAGTCTACACATCTCAAATAGTTTTTTTTAAAGGAGATTCATGCATATGTCAGAAGGGAAATATTGAGCATGTACTCATTAGGAATATCCAATGGACATATAGCATGACAATAATAAATATTGACAGAGAAACATCATCAAGCATGTTTTTTTTTCTCTTTTTTCATAAGGAGAAAGGTGAATGTAAGTCATTGTTTACATTTTTAGTTACATTCTAGTTGGTCCTTAATAGTACGAAGACTTCAGTAAGGCTATTCTTGGCTAACTCATTGTTAAAATGATTTAGCAAATTTATTATAGTAAATATAGATGATATCATATTCAATAGTCAGTATCAGAGTATACTGTTTCATGATTCACCAAGTTTTAGGAGAAAGAAGAGGAAGTTCACCAATTTGTAAATAATCTTCATTATCTGTGCCTACTAAAAATAAGTGCTTGCCTTACATGTAGTCTACCATGTTTAAGTCCCAAACACCCCATAAAGTCCCTTTGAATGAGTGATCTTTTGGTTTGTTTATTTTGTTTTATTTTTGTTTTGGGGCCACACCTGGTGACACTTAGGGGTAACCCCTGGCTATGCACTCAGAAATTGCTCCTGGCTTGGGAGACCATATGGGACACCAGGGGATCAAACTGCGGTCTGTCCTAGGCTAGTGCAAGCAAGGCAAAAGCCTTACAGCTTGCACCACCACGTCAGCCCCACTAAGAGTGATCTTTATGTGCACTAGAGGAACTAAGTCCAGAGTACTGCAACTTTTCCCCTATCTCCCTGAAGAAAGGTTTTATTTTGTTTGTTTGTTGTTTTTGGTTTTGGGGCCACACCTGGTGACACTCAGGGGTTATTCCGGGCTCTGGGTTGGGGGACCATATAGAACGCAGGGGAATCAAAACGTGGTCTGTCCTGGGTCAGTCGTGGGCAAGGCAAAAGCCCTATCACTGTGCCACCGCTGCTCTGACCCCAAAAGTTTTGATGATATTTGAAATATCATTAATTCAAGAAAAATGCCAAATAAAAACGTTGATCAAGGTAATTTTTAATAATATCGATTACCTTTGTACTTAAGCATACTTAAAATAAATCATTCATTTTCACATTTTAAGTCAAAGTCATTAATTTTCAAATTTTGATAAAATGCCTACTCGTTTTATCTTAGAAAAAAACTGAATTACAGACTGTGAAATGCTTGTGTGACATCTTGAAGAGTTTGGGGAACTAAACATTTAGTATTTGCTTCTGGGCAAAATTTTGCCTTCTTCTTGCTTCTGGGAATTGGCTCTTAGTATCTGCAGTGAATATCAGCAGTGGCTGTGCCAACTGACACCAGAGAAAGCTCATGTGGAATAAATAGAAAGTTTCTATTTGGGGGACAAATTCTACCTCTTTGCCAGATTTTGTGCCAGGAAAAAATATCATCTGTATATTTAGCATACTAAATATAGGACAAATTATTCTATAGCATAAAAGAGCATTATTTATTAAATTTATAATTATTTTGAAATTTTCCATTACTCCAAGTCAATATTTATAGCTTGTTTGGTACACGTGAGTGAGTCACATGTTTTCACATGGGTGACAACAGGGCATGATACATAATATTATGACTCTTTTATGCCAGGTAAATTTTTAAAATCCTAGTGTTACCACCCTCTTACTCTTATTACTTTCTGCTACCATTTTGAAGAGGCACTGATAGCAGTAAGCCTCATTTATTGCAGTTGTCTTGGCATGAACACTCAGAAATTCTGTTCTCTGGCTGCTCACTCTGACTATTGGCAGACAGAGGATGAACAGGCTGCAGAATCAACCCCATTAGTGTCAACCTAATCCCCTTTAATGGGATCCACACTGGCCAAGATTAGGCACCATTTCCTATCCCCACTCTCATGTGTTGCATGTCTTAGTATAGCACAATATGGAAGAGTGAATAAAAGGGATAATAACATTGCATTTACTGCCACCTTTTGAGGAAAACCAGAACAGTGCCATTTTGAAGTTTTATTTTGCACATATAAGGTCTGGAAAGAATCTATTTAATTTTGAGATGCTGTGATGGTGGGATGTATCCGGCAGTGTTCAGGGCTTGCTCAGAATCTGTACTTATGGATCATGCCTGGTGGTGCTCTGAGTTCATTTAAGGTGCCAAGGATGAAATCTGGGCTAACGGCATGCAAGGAAAGCACCTTGATTTTATACTATTTCTCTAGTTCCATGAATCTCTACTCTTATATAAAAATATTTTTGAGATATAATTACTCATATATTCTTCTTTGTTTCTTTTTAGAACAATGCTGTTGCAGTTATGGATATTATGGTACCAGTCTTAAAAATGATATATTACAGGCTTTTGGATCAGGATTGTGCATTTGTATGGTTCAGAGGAAGAGAGATAAATGAGCAAATAAGCTAGAGATAAAGAATGAGGATGATGCATATTTATCTTACCTTAGGTATCACAAAGATAGAAATGTATTTAGTTATATTCAGGGTAAAAATTTTGAGACTAAAAAAGGATAGTGCATAATATAACTATTTATTAAAAAGCCTTATTACCATTTGCTACTGAAAAAATGTTTTTTTAGATTTTTTTTTAATTTAAGGAGAGTAGATAATATTGACAAAGTTTTGCAGCTCTTTGTAATTTAAAATTACCTATTCAACCCATCAGATTTTTGGACACTATATTTTTGCCCCCTGGGGTTTAGAAAGTTTTAAAAAGAGAACTTTTTTGAGTATACTAGAAAAACTGAAATTGTCCTTTTGACAGTAATACATAGCATCCAAAGTCTAAATATCAGCAGAAAAATAATAAATCACTTTGAATGCTGGTCACCATCGACAGTGGCCTTGTACTCCCAAGATATAATGCGCATTGAACAACAAGATAAAAATAAAAAGAAATGAAAGAACAACTTACCTCTGAAATCTTCAGCAATGAGAACATGGGTACTGACAGTCATAAGCCCTTGGCAATACCAAGTTTGTTTATGCAGCTATAATCCTTACTGATAAACTCAAATCTACCCTAGACTCCTGGTTCAGCTGCTTCTTGATGCAGCACCTGTGTATGTACCTATGGGCATAAAAATAGCAACAACCGGAAGTGTATGGAAATAAAAAAGCAACACCCGCTGTGTTCACAGTTTGTTTTTCCCTCTAACTCCTTGTAATGACACCCACTTCACATATTTAACCAGATTTTATAGGCATCTGTAGCACTGGAATCTTATTTCTTTCTGAGTAAGAATTTCTTTTTCTTAAAACAGAAAGTTTTGGAGAGTTGAGTCATGTTTGCCTAAAATTTCAACATAGTAATGGGCCTCATATGGAGACTTTACATAAAAACGATGCTCAATTGTAAGAGATAGAGCGGTATCACTATTAAAAGTGAATGAGCTCCTTAAGATATTACAATCTTAGGAGGCTTCTTCATTCAAAAGGAAAAGGCACTATATAGCATGTCTGCCATACTTTCTATATATTTTTCAACCTTCCCCTAACCTTATTAAAATATGCATTATTATAGATTTTAGTCTTTATCTTCAGAATAATCTATATATTCTCTTTGTTATCTTTTATTTATTGTGGTTACAATGTTTGCTCAACTATGCTCTAACTTATTCATTAGAATAAGTGAAAAACAATGGGTATAATGGAAGCTTACTTTTTTATAATAGAGAATCCCCTTTTAAGCATGGCTATTTGATATGAAAGTTTTAACCACACAAACAGAGTTTTCCTGGAGACTTATTTCCAAATTAACAATTTATTTTAGTGAATTTTTATGCTTTTCATCTAGATTATAGTTTTGTGATAAGAAAAAAGATGATGGGGCCAGAGTGATGGTGCAGTGGTAGGGCATTTGCCTTGCACCAACTAACCTAGGATGGACCTCGGTTCCATCCCCAGGTGTCCTATATGGTTCCCCAAGTCAGGAGCAATTTCTGAGTGCATGGCCTAAAAAGCAAAAATAATAATAATAATAATAATTAATAATAATAATAATAATTTAATTTTGAATAAGTAATATTGTATAGTATAAGAAATAATATATATGGAGAACTTTTCTTAACCTAGATATTTTCTTTTTTGTATTCATGTTGCTATAACTTTTAATTGCTATGGAAACTTTTTGTTAGACTTGGTTGGATTTGTTGAAAATATTTTATTTTATTTTATTTTATTTGAGAAACATGGCATAAATGCATATTAGTTAAATCCTTTTTAAACTTTTTCTTATAGTGTTTTTGGCCTTCATATAAAGCTTATTATATATCTATTCATTAAATTTGTTTCTAAGTGTTCTAGATGCATTTATAATTTTATTTTTACAAGTACTAGTTTTAAAATGCCTATTCATTAATGTATGAAACAGTTACCTCAGGTATTTTGTTTGGAGTTTTATTTGTTTATTATAGTGGAGTCTCATTCCAGTTACTTTTAACTAGAAAAAAAGTGATAGCATTACATTTTATAAGATAAAAAATTTTATGTCTCCTTTGATAAAATTGTTGCTATGGATTCTCATTTTAATTCTGAAATAGGGCCTTATAAGTCCTCACAGGTTTTACACAATTCATACACTATCCCTCCCTAGCCAACTCTTTACATCTCCTCCTGCTGTTGCGATTATTTAATTAACTTCAGTTTTCACTTTCTTTACAGTAGGAATACAATAGGTACTTTGCTATAATGTCCTGTTGGCTTGTACTAATCCTATCTAAGCATCTGTTGATTGATTCTCCTTCTCCATTCATTTGTAATTATCTTTTCCTCTCAATGGAGATCACCCTAACTGCCCTATTTAATAAAGAACCTGGCCTAACTGTTTTCTCAATATTCCAACAGTTATACTTAGTTCTACCTTTACGTTGCAAATAATGTCTGTGATGATGTAGCATATTCGTAAGTATTTAATTATAACTGTTTTCATTTGACTTAACATAGCAGACCTGTGTGTATCTTATCTATATTGATAAACTTTTTTTTTCTTCAAAATTTTGCTTACATCAGGGGCTGGAGTGATAGCACAGTGGAAGGGTATTTGCCTTGCATGTGACTGACCTATATCAGACCTCACTCGTTCTGTCCCCAGTGTCTCACAATGGTCCCCCAAGCCAGGGGCGGTTTTTGAGCGCCTAGCCAGGAGTAACCCTTGAGTGTCACTGGGTGTTGCTCAAAAAGCAAAAACAAAAACAAAAAAAATTTTGCTTATATCTATATGTGTCAGTTTTTATATTTTGATATTTACAACTTTCCAACAAAATTATAGGATTTTTGTGTATGGTAGGCTGTAGAATAAACATTTCCATATGCAATTCTCAACAAATCATGAGTTGTCCAAAAATATATCAACTTATATAAGACTTACATCTAAGTCTTATGCTCATACTCAAAGTAATTTTGCATACTTTTCTAGACTTTTCATACAAGATTTAGAAGATAATGATAACTGATATAATAATTTATCACTTATCACTTGTCTTTCTATTTATTTTAATTGCTCACAAACATATTCTTAAAGCCATTACTTTTAAATACATTCTTTGTATTCAGACGTCTTTATCTGAAAATGTTTCAGTGAGATATTAAACCAACACATAAACATATTGATAAATATTTTTAGCATCACAGTTTAAATTAGCATACCAAATAAAACAGCATTAGAATTAGATCACATGTGCAAATATTGACTTAGAGCATTCCTCCTTATGTTATTGCATCAGAAGCCCTGTATCAAATATTAGCTAAAAGAGGGTAGAATTATTTTCAGTGAAGGTCTGTTAAGCTAGAGTTCACTCACAATCTGTTTTGAAAACATTTTTAATTTTATTCAGCTTCTGAGATGAGGGTTACAAATTTCAGCAGCATTGTTTTAACCTGTCTAGACTAAAACATCACAAAATTAAACAGAAATCATTGCCCTTCAATTCAGGTTTAAATTCTACTAGTTTTACCCTGGTTGTTTTGAGTCAGAGTGATGGCTTGAAGAGTAAAAAAGACTTAAAATGATCAACCTATCATAAAATTTTAATATTATTGGTTTTTTGTGACCTAGAAATATATCTTGGAATTCCTCACACTTAATAAGCATTATTTTTGATAGTTACAAAAATATTACTCTTTGTATCTTTTCTGTAAAATTGGTTATCTTATCCACTGCTGGTGGGAATGCCATCTAGTTCAACCTTTATAGAAAGCAAAATGGAGATTTTCCAAAAACTGGATACTGAGCTCCCTTATGATCCAGCTATACCACTCCTAGGAATATACCCTAGAAACACAAAAATGCAATACAAAAATTCCTTACTTACACCTATATTCATTGCAGCACTATTTACCATAGCAAAACTCTGGAAACAACCAAGATGCCCTTCAACAGATGAATAGCTAAAGAAACTGGTACATATACACAATGGAATATTATGCAGCCATCAGGAGAGATGAAGTCGTGAAATTTTTCTATACATGGATTTACTTGGAATCTATTGTGCTAAGTGAAATAAGTGAGAGAGAGAGACAGAGAGAGAGACAGAGAGAGATGCAGAATGGTATCACTCATCTATGGGTTTTAAGAAAAATGAAAGACATTCTTGCAATAATAATTTTCAGAGACAAAAGAGGGAGGGCTGGAAGGTATAGCCCACTTCATGAACCTCACCACAAAGAGTGATGAGTTTAGTTAGAGAAATAACTACATTGCAAACTATCCTAACAATGAGAATGTATGAGGGAAATAAAAAGCCTGTGTAGAGTACAGGCGGGGGCAGGATGGGGAGGAGGAATATTTGGAACATTGGTGGTGGGAATGTTGCACTGGTGATGGAGAGGTGTCCTCTTATATGACTGAAACCCAACCACAGTCATGTTTGTAACCAAGGTGTTTAAATAACATATTATTTAAAAAAAGAAAGGCAAAATACTCCTAACTAGCAAAAGAATTAAGTAACTGAAAACCCATAGATGAGTGAGACTATTCTATGTCTATATCTCTCCCTCTGACTTATTTCACTCAGCATGATAGATTCCATGTACATCCATGTATAGAAAAAGTTCATAAAAGACAATTTTTCAATAATTCTCAGAGACAAAGAGAGGAGGACTGGAAGGTCCAGCACACAATATGAAAGCTCACCACAAAGAGTGGTGATTGTAGTAAGAGAAATAACTACACTGAGAACTTTCATAACAATGTGAATGAATGAGGGAAGTGGAAAGCCTGTGTAGAGTACAGGTGGGCGTGGGTTGGGATGGAGGGAGATTTGGTGGTGGGTATGTTGTACTGGTGTTCTTTACATGACTGAAACCCAACTACAATCATATTTGTAATCAAGGTGTTTAAATAAAGATATTAATTTAAAAATTGTTTATCTTGTTAAAAGGAGAATTTTTTCATCCTCCTAATTTAAATTGATCTGAAATTTCTAACTTTATCATTGCATTATATAGCTGAATTTTTATTTCATTCTCTGTGAACAAAAAACAACTTGCACTTAGCTTAATTTTACAATATTTTAGTCGATTATTTTTTATTTTTTTGTATAACTTTCCTAAAACGTATCCAATTTTTCATACTTTGCTACATCATTTGCTTGCTGTAACTAAAATGGTTAATGTCATTATTGAAAAATAGATAAGTAAAAGAAAATTTATGAAAATAGTTATATCTCACAATGTAGTTGCTAAAATAATTGTCCAAGGATATATAAACTGTTTGTTGCTTGTTTTTCCTTCATTGTTGCTGTTTTCTTTTGCTGCTTTTAGTTGACTTCTGTATTACTTCTTCATTTTATTTAGTGTACTCCTTCCATGCTTTCAGAATAATGGAATTTTTACAGGTGTTTGCACTCAGGAACACCAGGATCTTATAACTTGGCCTATGAAATTCTCCAGCTTGCCTTGGCTTCTAAGATTAGTGGTAAAGCTGTGAAGTTGAGCAGTTGCTTATGTGGCAGTGGTTTGGGGATGCCAGCATGGATACTGCGGCTGGCTCCCAGTAGTAAAAAGCAGGAATTGGTGGGGGCGAGAGTAGCTGTCTGAGAAGATTTCAGATTTCTTCACTCCTAAAACTTATGTACTTGTAGTTTGTTTTCTGTCAGCTTGGCATATCTGCAGAGATTAGTTATGAAAAAGTGAAACCAAACTCTTCCCATAGCTCTGGGCTATGGGTGCAGCTTGTGGGACTTTGGCAGAGTGAGATTTAGCCTGCTTCATTCTCAGCAATGCCCCAGGATTTTCAACCTTAAAAGAGTGTGCCTATGAGTTTTAGCAGTTTAGCTGGCATCTCATCTGAGATTACTGGAAAATCTGTGAAGCTTGGCCATTGTTACATAGTGGGATCTGAGTATTAATTTGTATTTTTAGCACATTTATCCAATACTATATATTAAATATTAAAATTTATCTCTAGTTTTGTAACATTCATGAGTAAATAATTTTTTGAAGAGAGTTGTAGGTAAATACTAAAGAAAGTTAAGGTAGAAACTTTCAGAATGAACTTTGCAAGATCTATTTCTTTTCAAAAATATTTATGTACTTTATTTATTGTCTATTCTAATCCAAATCAGTGAATCGGGTTCAGGGTATTATGCTAATTGTTAAATATAACACTAGATATTTTCTGTTTAGGGAGTAAACTAATAAGTGAACTCAGGAAGCCAGTGACCTTCACAGATACTTGTTGCAAATTGTACTGTTACTTCAGCACTAGCCTAGTGCTGCCTAGCATCTTGGGTTCTGCTGCTTGGGTGGAGGACTATTAACCCATCTTACAGTGCTTCTAGGGCCTCTAGAGTATACCAAGTGACATATGGTTACATTTAGAGCTGTACTTGGAGATATTCAGGGGATACAATTGGCACTGAAAATATGCAAGGCAAGTGCCTTAACCTCTACACTGTCTTTTTGAATTATTAATATGTTTTTATAATAAAAACAGTAAAGTCACATTCATGAATTAATCAAAATTCAAGACAAATTAAATGTGATTTGTAGAAAATCCTAGATTTAATAAATGTATGTAAAGGCAATACAAATAAAATAAGTCAGCAAAATTATTAGAAATAAAAAGAACAAATGCTTTTCTTTCAAAATAAGGGGGAATATGGGTGGTTATTTTAAAAAGTTGCAATTGAAAGTGTTAATAAGAGTCCATGAAAGAACAGGAATTATAACTGAGTTTTTAAGAGACAGAGGAATATGATAAGCTTTGCTACTCTGGATCATTACAATTAACAAAGTAGAGAATAATTAAAGAAACCAAATGAGAGCACATATGGTGATTAATGAGGTTACATTTGCTAAAGAACTATGCCATTAGTAAGTTCATTGGATGGTTAGGAAAAGGATAAAGAGAGGAAGATAATTTCTCTGTGAAAAAAAATTGGGTGCTTCTGCAATATTACACTTAATGAAATGGTGATCTCTACAGAGCCATCCACAGAAAAGATCATCTCTAAATAGGCAAGTAATTTTGAGCCCCTGAGATGCAACCTCTGCCTGATGACTGCCACTCAAATAAGTACTTAGAAGAATCCAGTCATTAAGGTAAATCTTTTTTGTGACAATATTATCCTTTGCTTAATGTGGCTAAGAATTACACAATAGGGAAAAGGTTTGTCTTTGTTTATTAAAAAACACTCAAGGTTGGCCACGTGAAAATTCTATTAGCTAAGGTTAACCATGGTAACTCTTTAACTCTTTAGATTATTTGTAAAGAAATGGAGACCTATAAAAGCATTTATTCTTTAGTAATGTACTTGCAAATTCTTTTTTTCCTTATTTTAACATCTTGTTTTTTTTTGGGGGGGGGTCATACCCGGCATCGCTCAGGGGTTACTCCTGTCTCTATGCTCAGAAATCGCTCCTGGCAGGCTCGGGGGATGATATGGGATGCCGGGATTCGAACTGATGACCTTCTGCATGAAAGGCAAATGCCATAACCTCCATGCTATCTCTTCGGCCCCTATATTAACATCTTGATTGCAAATATGATTGTGATTAGGTTTCAGTCATGTAAAGAACACCCCCCATTACCAGTGCAACATTCCCACCACCAATGGCCCAAATCTCCCTCCATCCTACCCCCACCCCCACCTGTACTCCAGACAGGCTTTCCAGTTCCCTCATACATTCACATTCTTATGGTAGCTCTCTGTGTAGTTATTTCTATAACTGCACTCACCACTCGTTGTGGTGAGCTTCATGAAGTGAGCTGGAAGTTCCAGCCCTCCTCTTATTGTCTCTGAGGATTGTTGCAAAAATGACTTTTATTTTTCTTAAAACCCAGAGATGAGTGAGACGATTCTGCATCTCTCTCTCCCTCTGACTTATTTCACTCAGCATGATAGATTCCATGTACATCCATGTATAGGAAAATTTCATGACTTCATCTCCTCTGACGGCTGCATAATATTCCATTGTGTATATGTACCACAGTTTCTTTAGCCATTTGTCTGTGGAAGGGCATCTTGGTTGTTTCCAGAGCCTGTTTCTTGTGAATAGTGCTGCAATAAATATAGGTGTGAGGAAGGGGTTTTTGTATTGTGTTCTTGTGTTCTTAGGGTATATCCCTAAAAGTGGAATAGCTGGGTCGAATGGGAGCTCAATTTCCAGATTCTGGAGGAATCTCCATATCGCTTTCCATAGAGGTTGGACTAGAGAACATTCCCACCTGCAGTGGATAAGACTTCCTTTCTCTCCACATCCCCACCAGCACTGATAGTTCTCATTCTTTGTGATGTATGCCAATCCCTGGGGTATGAGATGGTATCTCATCATTGTTTTGATTTGCATCTCCCTGATGACTAGTGATGAGCATTTTTTCATGTGCTTTTGGCCATTTGTATTTCTTTTTTATCAAAGTGTCTGTTCATTTCTTCTCCCCATTGTTTGATGGTATTAGATGTATTTTTCTTATAAAGTTTTGTCAGTTCCCTGTATATTTTGGGTATTAGCCCCTTATCTGATGGGTGTTGGGTGAATAGTTTCTCCTACATGGTTGGTGGCTCTTGTATGCTGGGCACTATTTCTTTTGAGGTACAGAAGCTTCTCAGCTTAATGTATTTCCATCTGTTAATCTCTGCTTCCACTTGTTTGGAAAGTTCAGTTTCCTCCTTGAAGATGCCTTTACTCTCAAGGTCATGGAGTGTTTTACCTATGTGTTGTTCTATATACCTTATGGTATCAGGTCTGATATCAAAGTCTTTAATCTATTTGGATTTTACCTTCGTAGATGATGTTAACTGGGGGGGAGGGGGTCTGTGTTCGCTTTTTTGCAAGTGGCTAACCAGTTCTGCCGGCACCACTTGCTGAAGAGATTTTTCCTGCTCCACTTAGGATTGCTTGCTTCTTTGTCAAAAATTAGATGATTTTATGTCTAGGGAACATTGTCTGAGAATTCAAGCCTATTCCACTGATCTGAGGGTCTGTCTTTATTCCAATACCATGCAGTTTTGATAACTATTGCTTTGAAGTACAGTTTAAAGTTGGGGAAAGTAATGCCTCCCATTTTTCTTTTCCCTAGCAGTGCTTTAGATAATCGAGGGTCTTTATTGTTCCAGATGACCTTCATAAGTGTTTGATCCACTTCTGTGAAGAATGTCATGGGTATTTTTAAGGGGATCGTATTAAATCTCTATAATGTTTTGGGGAGTATTGCCATTTTAATGATGTTAATCCTGCCAATCCATGAGCAGGGTATTTGTTTCCATTTCCGTGTGTCCTCTCTTATTTCTTGGAGCAGAGCTTTACTATTTTCTTTGTATAGGTCCTTCACATCTTTGTTCCAGATGACTCCAAGGTATTAGATTTTGTGTGGCACTAATATGAATGGGATTACCTTGTTGACATCCTTCTCTTCCCTATCATTGGTGTATAAAAAGGCCATTAATTTCTGTGTGTTAATTTTGTAGCCTGCCACCTTGCTATATGAGTCTATTGTTTCTAGAAGCTTTTTGGTAGAGTCTTAAGATTTTCAAAGTAGAGTATCATGTCATCTGCAAACAATGAGAGCTTGACTTCTTCCTTTCCTATCTGGATTTCCTTGATATCTTTTTCTTGCCTGATCGCTATAACAAGCAATTCCAGTACTATGTTGAAGAGGAGTGGTGAGAGAGGACAGCCTTGTCTTGTACCAGAATTTAGAAGGAAGGCTTTATTTTTTCTCCACTGAGGATAATATTTGCCATTGGCTTGTGGTAGATGGCTTCAACTACATTGAGAAAGGTTCCTTTCATAAACATCTTGCTGATAGTTTTGATCAAGAATGGGTGTTGGACCTTACCAAATGCTTTCTCTGCATCTATTGATATGATCATGTGATTTTTATTTTTCTTGTTGTTGATGTTGTGTATGATGTTGATAGATTTACAGATGTTAACCATCTTTGCATTTCTGGTATGAAACCTAATTGGTCGTAGTGTATGATCTTCTTGATTATACATTGGATCCCATTTGCCAGGATTTTGCTGAAGGTCTTTGCATCTGCATTCATCAGGGATATTGGCCTGTAATTTTCTTTTTGGCAGCATCTCTGTCTGGTTTTGGTACCAAGGTGATGTTGGCTTCATAAAAGCTGTTTGGGAGTGTTCCTGTTTCCTGGTTTTTTTGGTTTTTTTTTTTTTTTTTTTTTTTTTTTTTTAATTTCATGGAATAGCCTGCTAAGATTGGTAGTAGCTCCTCTTGAAAGATTTGAAAGAATTCATTAGGAAATCAATCTGGGCCTGGGCTTTTCTTTTTGGGCAGATTTTTGATTACAGTTTCAATTTCCTCAGTAGTGAAGGAGGTGTTTAGATATGCTACATATAAGTTATAAGTTTCCAAGAATTTTTCCATTTCTTCTAGGTTCTCATGTTTAGTAGCATACAGTTTCTCAAAGTAGTCTCTGATTATCCTTTGAATCTCTGCAATATCTGTCGTGATCTCCACGTTTTCATTTCTAATATGGGTTATCAAGTTTCTCTCTCTCTTTGTGAGTTTTGCCAATGGTCTATCAATCTTGTTTATTTTTTCAAAGAACCAACTTCTGCTTTTGTTGTTCATTCGGATTGTTTTTTGGTTTTCCACTTCATTGATTTCTGCTTTCAGCTTGTTATTTCCTTCTGTTTCCCTATTTTTGCTTCCTTATGTTGGTCATTTTCTAATTTTTGAGCTGTGTCATTAAGTTATTCAGGTATGCCCCTTCTTCCTTCCTGATGTGTGCTTGTAAAGCTATAAATTTTCCTCTCAGGACTGTCTTTACTGTGTCCCATAGATTCTGGCAGTTTGTGGCTTCATTATCATTTATTTCCAGGAAATTTTTGATTTCCTTTTTATTTCAACTTGGATCCACTGGTTGCTCAGTAGCAGGGAGTTTAATTTTCAATTGTTAAATTTTTTTTTCTTCTGTGTCTTTGTAGTTCACATCTAATTTTAGAGCTTTGAGGTCAGCAAAGGTAGCCTGCAAGATTTCTATCCTCTTGAATTTATGGAGGTATGTTTTATGTGTCAGCATGTAGTCTATCCTGGAGGATGACCCATGTACATTTGAGAAGAATGTGTATCCAGGTTTTTTGGGACAGAGTGTCCTATATATATCTACTAGTCTTCTTTCTTTCATTACTCTTTTCAGGGCTAGTATGTTTTTGTTGGGTTTCCATCTGGTTGACCTATCAAGTGTTGATAGGGCCATGTTGAGGTCTCCCACAATTATTGTGTTATTATTGATTTCTTTCAGATTTGTCAGTAACTGTATTAGATAATTTGGTTGTCTCTAATTGGGTGCATATATGTATAATAGACTGATTTCTTCCTGTTGCACATATCCCTTGATTAGTATATAGTGTCCATCTTTGTCCCTTACCACTTTTGTGAGTATAAAATTTGTGTCATCAGATATTAATATAGCCACCCCAGCTTTTTTGAGGGTGTTGTTTGCTTGGATGATTTTCTCTAGCCTTTGATTTGAGTCTATGTTTGTTCAGACTATTCAGGTGTGTTTCTTGTTGGCAGCAGAAGGTTGGATTCATTCTTTGACCCATTTTGCCACTCTGTGTTTTTTATTTGGTGAATTTAGTCCATTGACATTGAGAGAGATGATTGTCATAGAATTTAATGTCATCTTTGTAAATAAATTTGCTGTGTTTGTTGGTTTCTCTTGTCTTAAAGTAGACCTGTCAGTTTCTCCTTTAAGGCTGGTTTTTCATCTGTGAAGTTTCTGAGTTGTTTATTCATGAAGCTATGTGTTCTTCCTTCAAACCTGAACATGAGTCATGCTGGGTGCAGTATTCTTGGTGAGGCATTCATTTCATTCAGTCTTGTCACAATATCCCTCCACTGTCTTCCGGCCTTGAGAGTTTCTTGTGACATGTTTGCTGTAAGTCTTAGGGATGCTCATTTGAATGTAATTTTCCTTTTTGATCTTGTTGCTTTCAGTATTTTATCTCTATCTGTGGGATTTGTCATTGTAACGAGGATGTGACTTGGGGTGTTTTTCTTTGGGTCTCTTTTAGCTGGTACTCTTCGGGCATGTAGGATTTTATTGCATGTAGTCTTTAACTCTGGGAGTATCTCTTTGATGATGTCTTTGACAGTTGATTCTTTCTGGAGATCTCCTACCTGGGTCTCTGGGACTCCAATGATTCTTATGTTGTTCCTGTTGAGTTTATCAAAGACTTGTATTTTTGTTCACTTTCCTTGAGTACTTTTTCCATTGTCTGATTGTTTGTCTTAAGGTTCTTTTCCAATTTCTTCTCTTGTGTTGAGTTTTTCTGCATCTCATCTTCCAGTACTCCGATTCTCTCCTCAGCTGCTGTTGTCCTGCTGGTGAGGCCATCCATTGAGATTTTCAGTCGTGCTACCGTGTTTTTTAGATCTGTTTTTTGTTTGGAGTTTTCTGATTTCTGTCTTTGTGTTCTGCTCAGATAGATCTATGCTTTCTTTGAGTTCTACAATCATCTTCCATATTGCTATTTTAAGTTCCTTATCCGAGAGGTTAATCAGATGGTTGGAATTTTTTAGGTCATCTGAGCTATCGTCTCCACTCTCTGTGCATGGTGTTTGCCTGTGAGGTTTCCCCATTTTCACGCTTGTAGTGTGATTTTTCCTGCGTGTTGTGGTGGGGCTCATTTGTTAGAAAGAGTGCGTGGCTGCGAAGTGTAGTGGCCAAGCTCTTCTTCGGCCTCCAGATAACAGGGTTGTTTTTTTTTTTTTGGGGGGGGGGCACTTCCTAGGCCTCTGAGTAGAGCTTCAAGTATTCAGGGAAGACAGAAGAGAAAAACAGAGTTCCCTTCAAGTCCTCAGGGTCATCCATTTCACAGCAGGAGGGCGGAGCCAGACAAGAACTCTCTGTAGGACACAGGATTGCCTGCAGGAATGCTGATGAAATCCAGCTCAGGCAGATGGAAGCACTATGGCCCAAGATGGCTTTTGCGCCTTTCTGACACCCAGCAGAAACCAGGAGGAATCAGTGTGTGTATGTCCCGACCCACCTCTGAAGCAGGCAGTATCACCAGCAGGAACGCTGATGAAATCCAGTGTCAGGCAGCTGTAAACCGCATAGCCCAAGATAGCTTCTTTGCCCTTCTGACTCCTGGCAGAAACCAGTAGGAATTTGTGTGTGTATGTCCTGACCCACCTCTGAAGCAATCAGGATCACAGGCAGGAATGCTGATAAAATCCAGTCTCAGGCAGCTGAAAACAGCATGACCCAAGATGGCTTCTGCACCTTTGTGACACCTGGCAGAAACCAGCAGGAATCAGTTTGTATATGTCCCGACCCACCTCTGAAGCAGGCAGGATCACTGGCAGGAACGCTGATGAAATCCAGTCTCAGGCTGCTGGAAAGCGCATCACTTGCAAATTCTTAAAGCATTTCAGTCAACTCTAGATATTTCAGAAGCAATATAATGATGAGTTTTTAGACTGGAAACATGATTATTTTGATAATTAATAATGTTTCCACATACAATGACTACAAAATTAGTAAAGGGTCATTAGTATCGCTGTTTTTTTTTTCAAAAATAAGTTTATTAAATTGTGTGTAAATGGCAATTAGGATGTTTTATCCAAATTAAAAATAAAGAGTTTTTTGGGGTGGAGGAGGAATTTATTAAGAGAAAAATTTAAGTAATGAGTTAAAAAAGTAATTAAGGAAACAAAGTGATGCAGGAGACTACCTTATAATTGGGGATAAACAGTTTAAGAGGTAGTATTATATAGGTTTTAAACTTATAAGGAAACTATCATTCACTGCAAGTGGGAATGCAGTCTAGTCCAGCCTTTTAGGAAAACATTTTGATATTTCTTAAAAACCTGGACATTGATCTCCAATTTATATATCTATACCACTCCTAAGAATATAATCTAACAAAACAAAAACACAGAATGAAAATACCTTCTGCACTCCTATGTTCATAACAGATCTCTTTACATTAGCCAAAATCTGAAAACAATCCAGAACCTGACAATAATTAGTGGCTAAAGAAAAGGTGGTATATCTACACAATGGACTACTATGCAGCTTTTAAAAAAATGAAGTCACATTTTTCTATCCATGGGTGTATATGGAGACTATTATTTTGAGTGAAATGAGTCAGAGGAAGATAGGTAAACATTGAAGAGTATCACTCATCTGTGGGATTTAAGAAAAATAAAAGACAATAGAATAATAATACCTGAGACAATAGAGGTGAGGGCTGGAAGAACCATCCTATGATATGAAGCTTACCACAAAGAGTGGTAAGTGAAGTTAGAGAAAAACTACACTATCAACTACCATGACAATGGTAGAGAAATCAGTGCCAGTATTAAGGACAGGAAAAGGATAGCAGAGGAGGTAAATGGGAGACACTGGTGATAGGAAAGTGGCACTGATAAAGGGAAGTGGGCATTTTTACTGAATCCCATTACAAATTTGTAATTATAGTGCTAAGGTAAATAAATTACTTTCATCAAACATAAATAAATAAATAAATAATTTGTATAAAAATATTCCTGAAGTACTGAATATAGCACTATATACTAAATGTTTGGTGATATTAACTATCATTTATATTTTGAACTTAATTTAGAATTAAGCTTTTTATTTCCCCCAATCCTCATTTAATCTATAATATAAAGACTAATTGTTATAAACCAGAATCCTTGTTACCTACATTCCAAAAGTATATGGCTATTTTGGTGAGTCCTAGGCTGTATTTTGAAATGATTTATAATTTCAACAAGTATGTTTTTTATTTGGGCATTCCTATAATCTATTTCTGTCATTTTGTACTTTATACCATTGACAAATTATATAATCATTAGTAGAATATTGATGCTTTCTATAAGTTTATACATTTAAATTAATGTGTGAAAAGACCTCCCAGATGACAGAAAAATGCTTGTGAGCAAGACATTTTTATTGCATTTTATAAATGATAAAAATAAAAAAATACATCAGTGTTAGAAAAAAAATTTTCGCCAGTGCCTAGCAATCTATCATTGATCAGCTGAATGTTACAAAGTGGGGATCTTTTCTTGACAATGACTTTCTTCTCAAGGCTTTAAGGATTGTTAAACAGTTCAGTCATGGTATGGTTACCTGAATTGAGTTTGTTCCCAGGTTGCTGACATTAAGCCATGGTCTTAATGGTCTGGACACATAGTGGAGGCCACCCACAAAATCCACTTTGGGTTCTAGTCTAATATTCTAGGTTGAGGCCACTTTACCTTATAAAAATTTTCTTCCCTCTTCATTCCATCTGAGAGTGCTCGTTTGTTTCCTTATAATAAAAGTTACACATTTTTTATTAATATGGGGTAAACTTTTTGTAATGACAAGAAGAGGAAGTAAATGGAGATTCTCCTTATTTAACTTTAGTACTCATGCCATCTTTCCTGGGACTTTCTGAGTCAAAATATGAATGCCTATATGACAGGTATGAGAAGCAGTTGCCGCAAGAATAAACAATAAAGTTCAACCTATCCTGCCAAATAATACTGAAATCTAAAAATGCTACTAAAAATGCTACATAATTTATAAAGAATGATTAAAATAGAACTATTCATATATCTGTTTATTATCTAATTTGATATGATGCTGAAAAACTGCACTTGTTTCATTTTCATCATTGCTGTAAGTTAGCAATGCAGATACAATACAGAATTCTAGCAATAATTTCACAATTCTCTTCCAGTTTTAAATACAATTTAAATAGGATCATGACAATAGTAAAAAGCCTTCAAAGAAGTCCTTTCCCTTCATCTCTTTTTGAAACAGGGGCACTGTTGTAGAAAGTAAGCTCAAATACAAGGGTCTATTATGTGATTTTGTAAATACAAATTTTTTATGCCTAGATTAAATTGGTTTCTTTGAATTAAGATCACTAACCCTTTCTTCTGGGAACATCAGTAATAGGTAGACATGCCTGGAAAAATGACAACTCTTACATAGAAAGTCACCTTGTTAATTATTTCTTCCTTTGGTGTTTTTGATTTATTTTGTAACTTGGTCACTTTTAATGATAAAAGTGCTAATTTATGTAACATTCATAAGTTTCCATTCAAAACCCACAATATTTTATAAGGAATGAGTAAATAAATAATAATAACAACTATTCTTTTCTAGCATGCTTTGCACTTTTTATTTGCTTCTGAGTATTAAAATGCTGCACTGAACATCAGGCTAAATAAGACAGATTTCCAAGGAACTCAGGTATAAATTTTTGACATATTATTTGATGAAAGCAAATAGTGTCATTTTATACTTTATTAACTTCATGTGATATGCACTCTGATCTTAAAAAATTTATTATATTTGGAAGAGACAGGAGATAGCTTATTCACAGTCCTCTCTACCTATAATTTATTGTGCCTTTGATGACTGCTTTGCATCTCAAAATATGATCTGTTCATTTTATCTAACATTTGACTAATGGGATATTTTGGTTTCTCTTTATCTAAAATATGACAGAACAAGATTCAGAGTTGTCTTCTTGAAGGGCAGTGGGCCTTATGAATCATCAAGTAGGTAAATCGTTTTCATTTTCTCTGGTAAATATCTGCTTATATTTTACCTTATTTTTTAGTTACTTTATTTTAATTTTTAGAGTTATTTTTGAGCAATGCCTGGATATTCTAATATAATTCTGGCTTTGTATACTCTTGGCAGTTCTCAGCCATTTATGTTCCTGTTGGATTGAACCTGGGTCAAACATGTGCAAGGCAGGCATTGTACCCATTGTATTATTTCTCTGGTCCTATGTTTAAAAAAATGTAAATATTTGATTTTTTCTTACTTTAATTTCCATTATTTTCAAGTAATACGTATGAATTTGGCCTTGACATTGTTAATCCTGGATATGCTTTGCCACAACTTTATCTTCATTTTCTCCCAAGCATCATAAATAAGTTGTGCATTATGATTAAGCAGGCAAATGAATAATTTTTGGTTGACATTTTCTTGAAACTTCCAATTGATTACTTCTTAAGTCCCTAGGAATTATTAAACAAGACACCCATTTATATTAGTGAATTTGAATAGAATTCTTAATAAGGACATAAGAGTACATTTTTAATAAGGAGGAATGATTTCTCTAGTTATCAACATTATCATTTTATTATGCAAAGAAATTCATCATATACAATTGTTTTAGAGCCAGAAAGATCACTTGGGATCATACTAGAAGTCTTTCAGTTAAGTATATGTATTCTTTCCTATTAGTGTAAAGTATCCAATAAAATGGTGGTAAAACTAATATAAAATAACTATAGAAATTTGGATTAAATATTTTATTGAAAAGCAAATTACATAGGAAAATAATTTTTAGAATATTTCAGTAACAAATTAGTTAACATTATTTCTCAATAGCCCAGCATAGTTGTTGTATAACAAGCTTGATAATTATGGCTCTAGAAGCTATTTTAGACTGTGGAACTTAATTTTACACCCAAAATACAGAGATGACCCAACATTTATCTTTGCTGCCTCTTTTAAAGTATTTTTATAAGATAGTTCCTTATAAAATCTCGTTTTAATGATGCATATTAGAGAGACGGCAAAAGTTCTGATATTACTTCTTATTATACTGAAGGAAAATAAAAACCTTGGCATTTATTCCTATGTTTTCATTTGAACTGATTTTCAATCCTCCAAGTTATTGAAGTAGAGTCTTTTAAATATGGAGGGGAAAAAGCTAAAATGCTGCTTCTATATTATGGTGAAATCCATGTTCATCAAACAATACCTGCCTGAAATTTTAAAGTAGGCAAAACTGTCTCTGAAGTAATTGACAAAAAAGCTTAGTATTTGATTAATTCATTATTTTATTTAATGATGATTTTTAGGAAAGACTATTTAAAACATATTTTGGTGCTATATCCCCCATGTTAACAAATCCTGAGATCTAAGAAGGCACCAAGTTTATAAAGGCCCTAATTGTCAAATGGTGGAGGGGGTTAAAAGGTATCCGCTATTATAGGATCTTTTTCAAAGCAGTAAGTACTTGCAGAGAGGACGTTTGAAAAAAGTAGCACCTATAAGAAAAGATGCTTTAAAAAGTAACCTGTATTCACAGGCATTAGGGCACTGAAAAAATCTTGTTTGCCTGTCCATGAGGCATTTGGGATAAAAAGGGAAGCAGCATATATGTTAGTTAAGACATACCTTCAACTGACATTCTAAGATTACTCAGATTTAAAATTTACATCATTCAAATATTTTATCTAATTATCATTACTCATTTTTCTTAAAAATTACTCAGATATATTAAACATACATTATGATAAATATTTGTGTAGACTCTAGTATTTTTATTTAGTCTTAAAGAATAATTATTCACCCTCAAATCTAACTTTTCTTTTAGCCTACATGCAACCACAGTAAAAGTTAATATTTCAGGTCCCAGTTCTGTATGCATAGAACCAAAATAAAAGTCAACTGATCTTGCTACTGAGAAATTATTGATAGCAAGAAGAAAGCTCAAAAGTGAAACTATCCTGAGTCAGTAATATGCTTTGAACACTTTGACCCTATGCCTTTTTTGGTATGATCTGTCAAGAAATTGTGTATAAGTATTCCACCTTATGCTTAAATAAATGGAACAGAGCTTGAACCCAACTTGACATCCTGGCCTCTGTTACTCATTAGCCAACCCCAGTACACACTTTTCAAGGGGCCCCAGATTTCTTTGTGTCAAGACCTACCAGTCTGTGACATTTAACATTTATTAAAAGCAAACTTACAACAGTGAGACAGAGTGGGGCCACACATATTGTATAGCAGATAGGCCTCTTACTTACATGCAATGATCCTGGGTTTAATCGCTGAAACCACATATGGTTGCACTAGGAGTGATCCTTGAGTAACGACGTAGGAATAAGCAATATACTCTATCAGTGTGACTCATGAAACAAACAAGAAAGAAATCTAAAACCATAAGGACCGGAGTGGTGGCACAAGTGGTAGGGCATTTGCCTAGGACAGACCGAGTTTTGATCCCCAGGTGTCCCCAAGCCAGAAGCGATTTCTGAGCGCATAGCCAGGAGTAACCACTGAATATCACTGGGTGTGGCCCAAAATACAAAGAAATCCCCCAAAACATAAATATAAGTGACTTTTTATCAAGCTTAATTGAAGTTATATGATCTTAATATCAGTTCACAAATTCATTAGAGTGTTTTAGATGAAATAATTCTATAAATTTTCTTTATTTGTTAAATGGGATTATTATCTATTAAAATATTTACATTACCTGAAAATAAACCAAGAATTAGATGCTTACAAGAGATAAATATATATATATGCATGATACACCTTCATAAATATTGTAAGCCACAGTATATAAAAGTTGAAAGGAAGGAGAGAAAAGAGAAAGGGGAAGGAAAGAATGAAAGAATGTCTGCTATAGAGACAGGGAAGTATGCAGATGGAAGGTGGGAGGGAAAATGGTAACTGGTGGCTGGAAATGTGCTCTGGTTAAGGAGGGATGGTTGTTGAGCTTTGTATGACTGTAGCTCAAACATGAAAACTTTATAAATGTGTACCTCAAATTGAATAATTTAAATAAATCTTTTATTATAAAAATAAAACTCTTAAATACTAATGCTTTATAATGAATATAAAACAATATTTTGGACTTACTAGAAAATATATAATATATATATATATATTAAATGACCTAAGTTGTATCATTTGTAACTATTTAAATAAATTCACCAATATAGTATTTATTTTGAGTTGAATAGTTAGACACAACTTATTTAATAAAAAATATTGCAATGGTATGCACACATAATGCCAGACTAATCATCTTGTGGGTTTTGTTGGTTTATTTCTCTCTTAAATCATTAAATTAAACCAAAAAATAGTTAACTGGCCTACAGACCAAATGTGGAACACAATATGAGTTTTATACTGTCAACTAAGTAAGCATTTTAATTTTTAAAGTATTTTCAGTAGAAACCATGTGTTACTTTATCAAACTTTAAATAGACACCCTCTCTTCTTTATATAAAAATATAGACACCCACTGGTCATACATTAATTTTTCTTAGTCTTAGTCTTTAAATTATAATTCTAACATATTAAATTTTAATAACTTGATAATTCATAGTGTCTAATATTTATTAAGTAGTAACAACTACCTGGTTATTCTTCGATTTGTAGGTTCATTAGTAAACAAATATAATTCATATGATTTGATTTTATAAATCTCACATTAATATGGAGGATATAATGAGTAAAACAGAGAGTTACCATAGCTAAAGGAAGAAGAGGAAACAGTAATGCGAAAACATAGAAGCAGATGATATCATGGGAAACTATAATGCCTTCCTGGCACTGACTGGCTGCACAGTCGGTTCATTTAATATCCTGATGACTAGTAAAGAACAATACCGGTAACTTGCTTTCAGGGCATTTTTTTTTTGTATTTCCTTGTCTTCCATATTTTACCCAATGGTAAGATAAAATCAAAAAATGCTCTGTGACACTCTGACTTCAACATAGGATCTGTGCAAAACCAAGAATTCTAATTAAAGAAGCCTGACTGCAATAACCATGATTGAGGAGAACTTTTCCTGGGACCATGAATTAAGACCATATTAGTTAAAAAAATTAGTCACCCTGGAGTCTCCAGTTGGTCATATGCCAGGAAGGTTCATGTGTAGGGACACCCTGTTTTTATAGGCCAAGGGTTTTTTCTTTCTCATTTCCCCAAAGTTTGCTATGCCTATGCGAAAACAAAAACAAAAACCAAAAACTAACCCTTGTTCAAATCTTATTTTTATCATCTAATAGAGGCTCCTGCCATTTTCATTGAAACTTGGAATATGAATCCCTTTTTTTAACCTCATATTTTTTCATTTTTCTATAAAATTGAGAAAAAATAAAAAGAATGATGCCAGGGACCAAGTGGTCTGAGGAGCATTGGTGGAGACAAAAAAAGGACAGAACTAAATACCTAAGCCAAAGTCAACAACAATGGAATCAAGAGACCCAAACTATAAAAATCTAAACTTAAAATGGGCCTGTTAAACTGGCATTCCAGGGGTTTAAGGGTAGTGGGATAGGATGCATGCTGGGATCTTTGGTGGAGGGAGGTCAACACTGGTGGTGCTAATGGCCTTAATTCACTATCACTATTTGCCTGAAATCTAATTATGAAGACCTTGTAAATCACAATGGTTTCAATACAATTTAAAAAGAACCAGGTGAGATGTGTTCTGTGTGATATTTCATCTTAGCAAGAGGCAACATACTTGCTTTAGACTTATAAAAGGTGAAATAGTGAAGCTTTCTTTTGGAGAAGGGGATAGCAAAGGTGTTGCATAAAAATGAAGTGAAAAACTAAGAATTGTCATTACAGAGCTAAGAAGAAATTCCAAGTGGTAGAAAAACATGACTAGCTTGTGTAAGACACTAAATTCAATTCAGAAATCACCATGCCCTCCTAAGCATAATCTAAATATTTTGGTAGACCCTGGGCATCACAGCACATGTAATTTATTTATATGATGATGTTTATTGAAACTTAAGGAGAAATCTAGGATTTTGACTTAAAACTTTGCTAGTGTATTCATAATTCTGTTAAGCTAGAAAACTCTTAAGTGTAAAGCATATTCAGTAATAAATAAGGGCTTTTTTAGTGTTGTTTTTTGTGTGTTCTGTTTTGTTTTGTATATGGTCCACATACTGAAAAGTTCAGGATTACTCTTGGGTCTATGGTCAGGGATTTCTCCTCCTGTGATCAGATTTCTATATTTGATGCCAAGTATCAAGCACAAGTTGACTAACACTGACAACTACCAGGACAGTGGTAATGAATGTAGTCATTTCTTCAACTGAACTCACCATTCTGGGGAGAGCTTCATATTGTTGGCCGGACAGTCCAGTCCTCATTTCTATCATCTCTGTGTAACATTACAATAATGTTTTTTACTTTTCTTAAATACCATAGATGAGAAAGACTATTTCGTGTCTATCTCTCTCCTCCTGACTTATTTCACTCAGAATAATGTATTTCTTGTCCATCTATTATATGAGATTTTCAAAATATTTTTCAAATATTTTAAAATACTTTTCTCTTCAAAACAAAAAGGAAGAATTAGAAAAATAAATAGCTGTGACTTCTTCTTATGACCTTTGTTACTCTATTTTAAGAGAGTGCTTTCTCGCCTGCCTAAATCTATTTACTATATTTTGTGGTCACCATGAAAATTTGACACCAGTAATAATTTACCCTATAAATCACCAATTCTCAAATTTTCATGTTTAGTTGGCCAATACACAAAAGAAAAGATATTTCATCATTTTTTACTAGTCATTTTAAATGTTGTAGTAGCTGAAGAACTTAGAATACTTCTAACAAATATATTATTTTTGTGGCATAAGTTACTTCAAATATTATTAAACTCTAGGTGCATAGTACTTTGAAGGTTGTCATTTTTATACTTTGCCATTGATTCCCCTGAGACATTTTTTATTTAGAGCCATATCTTGCTGGCCTCAAATAAGCTACAAATGGGTAACTTTTTTAAGTTAAGGAAATCATGATTTATACTCTGATCTAAATTTTTTAAGTTAAGTAAAAGAACCTGGGATAATAACAAACATTAAAGAATTTGAACAGTTCTGATAAATTCTACTGTGATAGGGGAATGAAAGTTGTTATAAAATTGCACATATTATACATTTCAAGGTACACATGAACATTTTATTATTTATAAGCCCAAAAGTTCTAGGTTATGGGTAGCCTTTGAAACACGAGCTATCAAATTCCCCACAGAATATTAAAATGAAATAGACTGAAGAGATAAAAAACCTATTTTAGTTGATGAATATGTACATTTTTACTGCATCTATATATATTCAGTTGATTAGAAAATTTTTGCCAGATTGTAATGCACTCCCAAAATTTTTTATTTGAATGTGCTACATTGTGCCCTAAATCTGAAAGTCTAAAATGGTGGAGCATGATGAGGAACAGCCAAAAACAAATAGAAAACCCTTGCCTTCCCCAATACCCTAAGTAATATAGTACGCATTATAGAAATAAAAAATTAAATTGTTGTACTCCAAAAATAGTGGGAGAAAATACACTCCTAACTAGGATACATTACTTCTGTTAATTGCTTAGAATTTATGCTCTCTTCCACAACACAATTAGACAGGACAGTATGATTACTTTATATACAGTTTAGTATACCAAATGACCATATATATGAGTCATAATTTATACTTTATACCTTGAAGTGTGGTTTTTCCACCCACTAAGTTTTAAACCAGGAAAGCTATCTAAAGAATTTGCATTGGAACAAAACAAAATCATTTAAGTTTAAAGAATCTTTTTGAAAGGTTGCTAGTGCACTTTGCCTTTTCCTATCAACTGTAGTCCAAAACAGACAAAGAAAAGCAGTATTGTATCTGTGGAGAAGCTCCATCAATTTTTTATAGCTTTAGTTCATGTCCTGATTCTTGCTGTGGTGAGCAAGTGCATTTTTCATTAGCCTATCCCACAAAACAATGAGACTGTCTACATTTAAGTAATGACCTCCATATAAACTCAAACTTGTTTTCCAGGTATTCCAATAATCAAAAATTATTTATAAAGTTTTGCATAATGCCCAAATAGTACAGAAGAATGGCCCAATGATGACCTTCATGATATTTCTCAACATGCCAAATTCAAGATATCCCTTACTACTTACTAATCCTTTTCCTCACACATTTATACAATTTGTGATTTTATTCTCAGTGAAAAATTTTAATACCAGCTAATTTTACAATGAGCTCTGGAAAACATATTAGTCATGTATTTTTTTTTAGTTATAAACCACTGTCAGGCTAATGTTAGATGTAATAGTAACTAAATGTGTTATATGATAATAACTGATTTTGCTAATTACGTTCATTACCTATTACTAATATTATATAATGTTAACTAATGTCATTGTTAAATGTGTGTATTATTTTAATTGCTTCATTGTAACCCATTGCAATAAATGCACAGATATATTACACAAACTATTGACAGATGGACAAACTCATTAAATAGTAGTAAATTGTGACAATTGTTTTGCCTGTATTAGTTAATATTCAAGATTTGAATACAGTGTACTGAATGGAAACTCTAAAACTAGATTCACTACATACTTTTGATTTACAAATAAAAAGATTTTATTCTCTCTTTTCATAGTACCTGTGCACAGTGGCTCATATTGATGGCTTCTAAGCTCAGTAAACAAACACATTAGTGTAAACAGATGTTTTCTCTATTAATGGAATCAACCACCTGGCTGTGGGCCAAATCAAGTCTGGGGAGTCATTTCAACTGGCTTGGATGTTAATGTGAAAACTGACTAAACGCTTTCACTGTTAATCTTCCAATCCAGCAGATGATGTTTCTTCTAGTGTATGATTCTTGAAAAAAATGGGAAAGCAGGAGATCATTTCAAAGATTTAATTAAAATTTAGTTGCAATTTGTTCACCTACCTGTTTATAATATAAAAAGTACCTCATGTTAAATGCTAGGAAATAAAGTAAATGTGAAGGGGAAAATTAGGAAAAACCTAGAAATAAATTATTCTACATTGTAATCAGCAACAATATTTAATTTAATCATTATTTTAAAAAGGTCAGTCCCTGAGAAGCCAAGAAACTCAGTTGTAAATTGCCTATTTATCTATATAAAATAAAAATAATACTTTTGCTCAGTGTAAATATAACTATCTCACTTATTAATTTTCAGACATCTATTTATCAAACATTATTTGTCCACTATTAATTTTCAAATATTAGTACTTTATATAGTATTTTATAGTATTTCTTTTAGTGTCTATCTAAGTTCAAGAAAAGCTGTATTAATAATAATTTGTGTTGTTTTATAACAAATAAAAATTAAGAACATATCATTCAGAAAATTATTTTTATTGATATAAAGCACTCTGAAGAAGATATCATAATTACTTTGTTTATGCTCAAATATTTATAATAACCACATTTGAAAAATTATAATTTTCTTTTATTCTTATTAGTTTATAAGTCTAATAGTCTCCAAATGCTTTCATGTCTATTAGCAAACTACACATTGTTAAAATTCAAATTTAAGAAATATAAAATATTCTTAAATATATTTAAGAAATATAAAATGATTCTCCCTGTTGGAATTATTTAGTTAATAATAACTTGCAAAAAGTAGTGCCTAATCAAGCTATATAAAATGCAATTAATTCTACTCTATTCTTGTGAGATAATAAATCCAGTTTTCCTTTTTTTTTTTTTTTTTTTTGGTTTTTGGGCCACACCCGGTAACGCTCAGGGGTTACTCCTGGCTATGCGCTCAGAAGTTGCTCCTGGCTTGGGGGACCATATGGGACACCGGGGGATCGAACCGCGGTCCATCCAAGGCTAGCGCAGGCAAGGCAGGCACCTTACCTTTAGTGCCACCGCCAGGCCCCCAGTTTTCCTTTTTTAAGGGAGGGTGTTTGCTGCCACAATTATCATGCTCCATCATACTCCTGATCTGTGCTCAGAATTTCTCTGGGCTATGTTCAGAGAAACATATGTGATACTGGAATCTAACTTGAGTCAGCTGCATGCAAGGCAAATTCATTCTTTGTACTAACTCTGACCCCAAATTCTAGGAAATTGTGTTGATTGGAACAAATGCTCCATAATATTTTGTCACAGCATGGAGAGAACTTCAGTTGAGTAGATGTAGATATTCATCCAAAGTTGAGCACTTACCAGTTGTTCATTATTTGAACAAATATACAGTCAAACCCCTTTTGAAAAAATCATTAAAGTTCTTGTTATGTGCCAGGTGTTGTGTTTAATGCATTATATACCACAGGGAAAATGACTGATATAAATCTTTACTTCATTGAGTATCTATCTAACCTAGTGGAAAAAGCAATGAAATAAATTTAACTAAATACAGAGCACCATTCTATGAAGAATAGAATTAAGTGACAGAAAGTAATAGGCCATGAAGTTTGTAGCATAGTCTGTATTGTATTGTGTACAGTGATTTCTGAAGATTTGTTTCAACTGTGACTCTGAACGGACTTTGGTAACACTGTAAAGAATGGATAAAGAGTGAAAAATTGAGAGATTTATATATCTTAATACATGCAAAATTTAGTCATGATTTTAATACAAACTTTAATAGAAAAAATGCTTTTAAATTAAGATTTTAAATCTTTTTTAAATCAAATTAGAGTCTGTAAAAATCTGATCTACGTTAAATATTTTTTTGAATGCAATACTTAATATACTTGAAAAAGTGCTATTTTTGTGCTCACTTCAGCAGCACATATACTAAAATTGGAACGATACAGAGAAGATTAGCATGGCCCCTGCGCAAGGATGACACGCAAATTCATGAAGCGTTCCATATTTTTTAATAAAAAAAAGAAAGAAAAAAAAGAAAAAGTGCTATTTTTCAGCTTCTATTTAAAGTTCTCACTCTGAATTGCTCATATTTTGTAACACAATACTTTAAAATTATCTCATTTCTTATTAGAAATGTAAAAATTTTGATAATTGGATATGGTATCATCCTGTAGCAATAGCAGTGAACTTCTGGCTGACAAAATATTGAAAAATTGTCAAAATTCAGAGTAGTTGTTTTTGTAAATATGACCATTGTTTGTTTTAAAAATTGCTCACTAATTTAGGTAACTGATATCTTGCCCTAAACATTTGCCAGGAGGGATGCTTTAACATTGTCAGAGGTAAGTGCATATCCGAGTAGGGTTTGGCAAACAACAACAGCAGCATAAAACAAACCTAAATTAATGAATAAATAACCACTGTCAATACTTGACATGATATATAAAAGCATAATGGGGCGTGGAATTCTTTTACATATACGCACTCTTTCTATATTATATACATATCTTTAAGATATACGTATTTTGTGAATGAAACTATTTAATTACATAAGTATAAGTAAACTAATACTATCGAGTCTAAATGTAACATGATTACATAAAATACTGTGAAAGTGTCATCATTGGTCTGAGATCATTCAATATGCAAAATAGTGCTATTGGTTCATGCTTTTATTAAGAGGTAAAGAGGACTTACTGGTCAGAACTTCCAAATTATTGTTTATAAATAATTTATTTTAAGGTGCAAAGATAAAATTTTATATGCAAGGTAAGAGATTGTTAATGCCACGAATAGATGTGAAACTGTAGGTGTATATTTAGTTTCAAGTTTTATATAATGCAAATGTGTATTTTGTTAGCAACAACAAAGTAGAATTAATAGAAAATAACTATCCTCTCTAATGCTGACGGGAATTTTACTTTTTCTTCTTCCTTCTTTAATGACAGGTATCACAGAGTGAGTCAGCAAATTTTAGAAGTGTGGGGAATTTCATAAAATGTAGAAACATTTCCTAGGCACAGATTATTATCTCTTATATTTAATTTAATACCATATAAATCTTAGTATTCAAATATTCAATTTTGCCAGGCAAATAAAGATGTAATTAAAAATTTTAAGTCACTCTCTTTTTACTTGATATTTATGGTAACAGCAGAGGAAAGAGCTGAACTGAGGAAAGTCAGCTTTTGGAAAAGTGAGATGAGAATGTCTCACAGACAAATTTTAGCTTTGTCAAAAGCTAGTTCTGGGTCATTTAGTTCTTGAACTGGATTAGTAAATAGGTAGATAGAAATATTGATTAGGACACTAGTGATTATCCAGTAAATTATGCATGACTGAGTGTACCTAGGCCAACATAATACTTCTGGACTGTTTCCCACAAGACAAATTCACATTACTGTTTATTTTCTAGAACAATGTGGGACTAATCAGACCTGATAGTGGAAATTTTAAAATTGATTACTTAAGCCAAAACGTAAAGTTTTTTTCAAAAAGCAGCTGTAATATATGATTTTTGAGCCATACTAGTCAGTGGTCATGGCATATACCTAGCTCTGTGCTCAGGGAATCAAATACCAAGGATTGATCAGCACTGTGTAAAGTAACCACTTTACTTTCTGTACTCTCTGGCTTCTGACATGAGAATTTTTTTTAAAGTCATTAAAGTCTTCAGTGAAGTGCCCACTTATTCCTAGTATTTGTTAATATTAATACATAGTATCACATAATTTTAGATACTGAGTTCTGAAGTCAAACAAAAGAGCTTAAATTGTGTGTTATCTATTGCAGAAGTTTGCAATTAGAATCAAGTAAGATGAAATATAAGCAAGAATTTAATGTGTAGTTGATCTCATTGTATGTTATAATTTTTCCATACTGGACATAGACATATACATTTTTTAATATAGAGGTTGTGGAATATATTTCAGATCAATTAACTCAAACTCAGTTGCCATTCTTATTGTTTTTGTTCTTTTAAACCAGTGACTGAAATGTTAAAAATATCTTAGGATTAAATCTGACTTGTTTTCACCAGATTTATTTTTTGAAGTCAAACATAAATATTGAAGAACAGATACTAGCTGTCTCTTTTATAAGCACACTCTGTGGGGCTTTTTATTGCTGTTTTTGTTAAGAGACTTCTGATCCACGAACATATGTAAATTTTCACAGCTATCAAACTGCAAGTGATATAGCACTTGAGGGTTGTACTGCTAGAGTTGGGAATAGCATTGGGTTTGGTAATTTTTTGAAAAAGAATACTTAACCACTGTGGATACAAAATTATTTCTATTAGAGTTTAAGTCATATAGTGTATGGTACCTTCACCAGTGCACATTTCATGCCACCAATGTTCCCATTTATCTTCCCACATTTTCTGCTTGCCTCTTGAGCAGACATTTTACTTCTATCTCTTTCTCTTTCTAATACATTTTTTTTTCATTTTAACACTGTGGTTTGCACTGCTTTAATGAAGGGGTATCATGCATATCATTTTATCCCCTTTCAGCAACTAAATCATCTTCAGAGTGATTAGTTCCAACTATCATTGTCATAATGTACCCTATACTACACTAACTGCACTCCCCAATGTTTGTGGCAAGCTTCTTATTATGGATAAATCCTTCTGGACCTCATCTCTATTATCCCTGGATATTATTATCATACTATATTTTATTTTTATTATATCCCACAAATGAGTGTGAATATTTTATGTCTATCCTTCTTTCTTTGCCTCATTTAAATCAGCATAATATTCTCCATATATAACCATGTATAAGCAAATTTCATGACTTCATTTTACCTAATGATTGCATTGTGTAGATAATTCTGTGGTGCAAATGCACCAGAGTATCTACTCATTTGTTCACTGGCACATAGGATTTTTTCAGATTCTGGCTATTTTAAATAGTGCTATGACAAACACAGAAATGCAGAAGGCTTTTTTCTGCATGCAATTTTAGGGTACCTAGGGTATATCCTTAGGACTGGTATTACTAAATCATATGAAATCTCAATTTCTTTTTTGAGGATATCCATAACGCTTTCCCAAAAGGCTAGAAATTCCCACCAGAATTCCCACCAGAAGTAAATGAGAATCCCTTTCTCCCAACATCCATCCCAGTACTGGTTGTTCTTGTTCTTTGGATGTGTGACAAAGTTTCTGTGGTATGAGATGATATTCCCTTATTTTTGTATTTGAATATTCCTGACTATTACAGCTTGGAATATTTTTCATGTGCCTTTGGCAAAATTATATAAACTATGTTCTCTGACCATTATGTACTGAAATTAAAAGTGAATTGCAAACAGAAATGGAGAAATAACTTTAACACCTGGACATTAAAGACTCACTACTGAACAACCAGTTGGTCAGAGACTAAATCAATGTGGAAATCAAAAGATTTCTGGAAACAAATGAGAATGAAGATACCAATTATCAGAATTTGTGGGGCACAGCAAAAATGGTCTTAAGAGGAAATGTATAGCTTTGTAAGCATTCATCAGCAAGGAAGAAATGGCCTACATAAATAACTGAATGTCACAGTTTAAAAAATTGGAAAAGATCACCAAATAAGCTGAAAATAGGAAGGCAGAAAGAAATAATAAAACTTAGAGCAGAAATTAATTAACTGGACATAGATAAAAACAATTTAAAAGATCAATTAAAGCAAAAATCTTTGAAAAAATAAACCAGATCAATAAATCATGAGTGAGACAACAAAAGGTATAATGAGAAACATAATAAACAGAATTAGAAATGAAAATGTGGATGTTACTATTGATACTAGAGAAATACAAGTGGCAATTTTGAAAAACTTTACACAAAACACAAAATTTGAAGAGAAATGGATTTGGTTGATAACTTGGGCATTTAGAAACGACTTTATTTTCCTGTACTTTCCCCAAAACCTTCAAGTTAATAATATAATAAAGAACCAAGAAATTAACATAAGCAAAAATTATGTGTTTTAACTGAGTCAAGAAAGGCTTGTAAATAGGTGAGGATGAATACTTTAGGTTCTGAGCATAATTGATTATTTATCACCTGTCCTCTTAGCACATATTCCTTTGCTAGAAACAGTTTTATGGGTATTTTTTATGTGTGATAATCTATTGTACTATACACTGCATATTTTGTCTACCAATATATATGAAACATATATATATATATATATACTAACTATATATATATATACACATATATATATGAAAATACTAACTGCAAATTTGATGGTAAACAGTGATGGGCCTTTGGGAGGTGACTGGTTCATCAGGGTGCACCATTGTAAATGGGTTTGGCATTTTTTTTTCCAGGTTAGGGGTTGGGTCACACCTGGCAGTGCTGAGAGTTCTTCCTGACTCTGCACTCAGAAATAACTCCTGGTAAACTTGGGCAGCATATGGGATACTGGGGATAAAACTCGGTTCTTTCCTGGCTTGACAGCTTGAAAGGCAAATGCCCTACTGCTCTGCTATCACTCCTGTCCTGGGTTTTAGTAAACTTTGAAGGAAACTCCACAGAACTACTGCTCTGGCTATCAACTCAAAGCATGGATGGTAGCTGTCTATGAAGCAGGACTTTGGTCTTCAACAAACACAGAATTTGTTGAAGATTTATTTAAAATACTTTTTAAATTGTTCAGTCTTCAGAACAATGACAAAATAGTCTCTCTGCTAATCTACTAAATTGATGATATATTTAAAAGTACATCAAATAGAATAAGGCACCTTTTATATGGAGTGTCAGTAAAGTATAAAAATGCCACTTAATGTAAATATAAATATAAAATTTATTAAAATGTATTACACTCTATTAAATCTATTTTCTTATCCTATGTTTACCTTTCTATTTGTCTAAGACAAAAGGACATCTATAAATCAGTTTTTTCCTTTTCTCTCACTAACATACTCATTACCTTTCTTCTTTTTAAATAAAATTTACTTAAACCTGTTTTCCTTATTGTCATCTAGTATTCATGATTTTTATGTCATTCTCTCTTATCTATGAGTTTAAGAGCTATGTGGAATAACTACTTATTCCAACAACAACAACAACAAGTCCTATCATTACTGTAAAAGTAAAATTCTTACTGCATGCTATCATCCAGATCACTAAATGAATGTTGTTGTGTAGTCAGACTTTAAAACTGTCAACAGTGGTTAAAATTTGTTTCCTTTCTTTCATCTATATAATACTACTATTTGTTATTGGCAGACACAGCTAAACAATTATAGGACTAATGCAATATCTTTTTCCATTCTGTTTTGAATAAAACCACTAGATTGAGGTCATTGTTTTTATTAGAGAAAAGATGATTATGTTATTATATTTCTAGGTTAGGGTGTGGGTCTCTGATTTGATGCAGTCACCACTAGGAGAATTATCTATTATGCGAGTTGCAAATATCATTGGGATATTGTTGTAGTTATCTCTAGGAGAGGTTGGGAATTATAGGGACATTATACTTTTTAACCTTTTTAAAAAATAATTAAGATGCCTGACAGAAAACATGCCCTCAACTATATTTCTCTTGCTTACTCTTACTCTCATTTTCATTCTTGTTTTTTTCTCTGATTAATATTACCTATAATGTATAATGTACTATATACATTATATGTATGTAATATATAATGTACTTATATATCTCGATATATGTATGTTTATATATAATGTACATTATAATGTATAATATATTGAGGGGTTTGCAGTCTTCTGAAAATAAATATAATTTCACTATTTAAGCTTATACTTGTCTTCATTCTAAAACACAGCAACTGCCATCATGCTAGACCACCACTCTTACAAAGCTATTAAATGTTAGTCATTTATAAGACAGTAAAGGATTTTGAACCAAAAGAAGAAAACAGTTGAATTCAAGTAAAATCCACCACTTAGCAAAAGTTGTTATTTCTTGCATACTTTAGATAATTTCAAATCTTAACCTGCCATTTCTTTCTCATTCAAAGAAATCAGGTTTCTTTCTCTGGTTCTAAGGAATGTTCAAATAACCCCATATATTTCCTGATACTGAGATTGAAATAATTTTATAAGTGCTTATTGTAATAAAATTAATAAAACCTTTTCAGTTTTTAAAATAAATATATGATCCAGATGCATTTCTATTTACTGAACTTTACCCTATCTATTAAGATCCTAATTCATTTTGTTCTATCATATTCTGAGCTCAATTATTTAAGTCATATTTAAATAATATCAATATAAAATGTAGTGAATATTGAACACATTCTATTAAGATAAAATATTCTTTATATATCTAAATATTCCCTAGATAGATACATATTAAACTGGGCATAATAATTATGATAAAATTATTAGCAAAATAATAAGTCATGTTAAATTGAAATACAAACCTTACTATCCTTGGATAGTTTTATACTGGGCCTAAAAGTCTGAATATTTGGAAATGTTAGTGAAAACATCATTTTATATACTATAGAATAGTTCTGCTTCCATTACTATTGCTCATCATACAAAGTATGAACTTATGACTGTTGTAGAGTCTGCTGTTTAACATTATTCAAATACTCAGAAGGTCTAACTAAGGTCAAGGAGTCTAATCAATTGTGAGACAAGGTGGTGGACAGAGAAAGAGCAGTATTAGCAACATGACAGCGTTTGATAAATTTACATCCTAAAGAATCATCTTGTTAACATGGTCATGAGAAGCAACTTATGAATGAAAAGAACAGGGAAGGTTATTTTTTTTAGAATTGAGAGATTTCCCACAATGCTGGACACTAGAATATATAATACAGTACATTGTGATTATGTCCACAAAGTATAAATATTTAAGTTTCCCCTTTTTTTGTTGTATACAATAGTTGGAGAAGGACACAATAAGGGCAACATTCTTTACATTCTCACTCACTAGCACAAATCAAGGGGAGTTAGCCAGTTTTTATTTTGAGACCAGCTCAAGATTACAATTTATTGAATTAAGATAATTTCCTTTAGGAAGTTAAAAGATCATGTTCTTTCCCAATCTGATGAAAGTCTTTAAAAATATATAGGGTCCAGAGCGGTGGCGCAAGTAGTAGGGCAAATTTGCCTTGAATGCCCTAACCTAAGACCAACAGTGGTTAGATCCCCTGATGTTCCATATGGTCCCCCAAGCCTGGAAGGCTTTCCGAGTGCATAGCCAAGAGTAACCCATGAGCGTCACCAGGTGTGCCCCCCCACAAAAAGCAAAAAAAAAATTCATATAATCATACAGCTGCAAAATACTTATAAAATATCTGAACTCTTAAAGTAATACTATCAATCATTATGAATGATATATAGTCGAGTAGCCAGGAGAATTGGCTCTAGAATAAAACTGTTTATATTTAATTCCCAACCTACCATTGTTATGTTTTTAATAAACTTAATTTTACTGGAATTTCATACTCCTAGAGAAAAAATATCAATAACATTACCAATTATCTTGGAAATAATCAGTGGACACAATTGTGTCCACTGATTATTTCCAAGATAATTGGTAATGTTATTGATATTTTTATATATTATAAATTATATATTATTATATATATTATATATTATATATAATATTATATTGTATATATAATATATAATTATATATTGTGTCCACTGATTATTTCCAATATAATATGCTGTGATATTATCAATGTTTAGTAAAGGTCCATTTATTTATTCAGTAATGGCCTAAATGTGTTACTTCTCTTTGTCATGGTTTCTATCTTCTGTGATGGAATAACAGAATTGTGATAAGTTTATTAATACAATAATAGTAATAGCAGAAAGCTGGTGTTTGTATTATTTATTTTAATACAGAACAATTTTGGATTTATCAGAATATTTTGAATGTGGTCTCACTGTGTAATCTGAACTGTGTGTGAAGGTATTACCTGAAATTTGACAATCTATATTCAATGTCACAGTTAAAAACCTTGAGCTTATATGCTTCCTCAGAAATAAAATGTTTCATATAAAAAGTTAATAAAATTCACAAGTTTAGATAAGTAATTAATGGAAGAAAAAAATGAAAATATTTTTATAAAAACCATTTTTTCTTTACACTTTAGAAACTGTTTCAGACTAAAATATAAATTGAATGACATATATAAAGATGCTTTTATAATTTTTTCCTGCAAATTAAAAGATTTTAATTTTCTTGTAAGTTAAAATCATACAGATCACAATAAATTTTTTAAACAAAAAGTTCTACTTTTTTCTCTATTTCCCCTAGCTTATGGCTCTATTAGTAGTGAATATTTTTGTAATATACCTGGTGAATCTTAATGATACTTAAAACATCTTGCAAGCAACTTGCTTGGGTTTTATTAAATTCTACAAATTTTTTATTCTTTAATAATTTTGGTCTGGAATTATTGGCTCTCTTTGACAGAATGAAAGTTCCAATTTTCAATGGAGAGCATGGAAAATAATACATATCTGTAAGGCGGTAGGAATAGAACCAGCACATCTGCTTTAATTCATTTGATTGTGATAATGATTGTCTGTTTTTTTTTTATGTATAGAACTTTATAAAAAAAGACAAGTATCGCTACCTCAGTGATGTTTTTGTTTTTGTTTTTGTTTTATTCAGAGGGCTTGTTCAACAAACTGTTATACCTCAATGTGTATTTGTGTGATAATGGGTAATGGAAAAGGGTATAAATTTGATCTAAATGTAATAATGAGCAAAAATATTACAGCATCTCTAATAAGTGTGATGTGATCTCTGTCTAATGCACAATGAAAGACGGATTTAGAAGAGCAAAGAAGACAATGTCGTACAAGTTTTCACACACATGCGCACACATACACTGTCTCTGTAACCAGATTTATATTACTTGATGAAAATTTAAGGCTGTGGCTGAGTGATGGTACAGCTGTTAGGGCATTTGTCTTGCATCTGGATGACCCTGAGATCAGTCCCTGACACCCCATCTGCTTCCCTGAACAAGCCAGTTGTGACTCTAAACAAAAAAACAAAAAAAAGCCCAGCACTATTTATTGTTTCCCAACCCCGAATTTTTTATAAATATTTTTATTGTTTTACATGGGCTATTCCACAAGTTACGTTCATTTATTACATTCATGACAATATATTTACTGCAGTAAAAAATAAAAATAGTGAAAATGTAAATATTTAGTAGTTTAAATACAGTGAACATAGAATCAATTTCTATGGATAAAATAAAGAAGGTAATAAATGAGTATGTAGTCAGTTAATAATTTATATTAATATGTAATTTGAAATATTAATTTATTAAATTCATGTCAAAGACTTCATGGGCTCTAAATTAATTGCTATAAAAGGAGTTTTACTTAATTTAAAGACGATAACATACTAATAAAAAAGCAACACTAAAATAAAATATAATTATGTAAAATAATTATAAAATAAAATAATTATAAAATAACATAATTATAAAATATAATAAAATTATGTAGTCTCTAACATAGGCATAAATATGTATGTTACAATGTTAGAATATTGGAACAAACATATATTGATTGGCTATTCCCCTCTCTGAACTTCAGTTTCCAATATCTAATATGGAGATAAAATAAGTTCCCTGTTGGAGGACTGTGAATATCTTCTTGACCAATAGAGTATGTTATATGTCAGTATTCATAATATGCTATGGAATTATTATATTTAATTTTATATCAATTGTACTTATACTGATTTCAGAAACATAAATGAAAAAATCTTGATTTCTCCTTAAAACCTATACAAAGCAATTTTATCCACTATTTATCTGATTTATTTAGTTAAGATCTTCTTACATTTATATTTATCTGGCTTAATTTGCTTAACATTTTGCCTTTTGATTATGTATAAGTTGAATCAAAATGCAATAGATATCTTTTCATATAGCTATATAATAGTGTATTGTGTACAAATACCATAATTTCAAGCCCATTCATCAATCATTGGATTTGAGGGTTGTTTCCATAGCCTGCTATTGTACTAAGGATTTTAAGGAACATACTGTACATGTATATTTTTGACTTAATGTGTTCTTTGATAGATGTTAGAAGTGGAATATAGCTTATGGAAGCTACAGTCTTAAGTTTTTGAAATATTCTCATATTATTTTTCATAAGAGTGACATTTTTACCAACTGGGATTAAGGTCTCCTTTCTCACCACATCACCAATATTGCTGGATATTTTACAAATGTTTCTATATATGCTATTTTCACTTATGTGTGATATCTCTTTGTCTATTGGTTTGGATTTCACTCAAAGTAGGTGATGAAGGACAATTTTTATTATACTTACTGGCATTATGTATTCCCTTTTTTATGAGAAGTACTTATTATCTTCTATTTCTATATTTCATGATGTTGCTGACTTTTAGTTGTTGAATGTTATGTGTGCTTTAAATGTCTTGAATATTAGTTCTTTATTTTATTTAGAGAATACAATTATTTTTCCCAATGTACCTCCCATTTTATCTTTCCTTTATTTTCTTAGTAACACAAAACTTCAGTTTATTATATTCCCAATTAAACATGTTTTTCTATTTTAATATAATGAACCAAATTTGAAGAAAACTCTGGATTACGTACATGGAAAGTTTTGTTGGCATTTTTATCCTTGTATCTTATGACTCCTCTTTCATATAAAGTCTTTTTATCAACATTGAGTTAACTTTTGTTTATGGCATAAGATATAGATGCAAATTAATTTTTGCATATGGCTGCCATTTACACAGTACTGTTTGTTAAAAATACTTGCCTTGTTATACTGCATGTACCCAGCTATTTGTTCTTAGATTATCTGCTCATAAATCTGAAACTCTCTCTGTGCTCTCCATTCTGTTACATGTTCTAAGAATCTACATTATATTTCATTATCATATTTTTCTGATTGTTTAGTATCAGATAATTATGTATTTTATAGTATAAATTAAAGTCAGAAAATGAACACCATTTAAAAATTTTCAGAATTGCTTTAGATATCAATATTTATAATTTCATAGGAATTTTGGTAGTATTTATTCTCAGTATTTAATGAATATCATTGTAATTATATGGAGATTGCGTTAAATCTGCGTAATGCTTTAGGTAACAGTCATTTTGAGAATCTCATCTTCTAATACACAAATATGAACTATACATATTTTGGTGCTTTCTTTTATTATCTTCTTCAATAGTGACTTTTAGTTTTTAATATAAACAAAAAAATATATGCCAGTAGAACAAAGTAGTAGTCTATGAAACCATATACAGTCATCATTTTCATTTCTATATACAACAATAAATCCAAATATAAAGATATAAAAAAGACAAATTCCACTTAAAATAGTGTCCAAAGACATCAGGTACCTAGGAGTAAATTAAGTTCCGAGTTATGGTCAATATTTTCACTGATTACTATTTTTCCTGATTGAGTTCTGAAGTAGAAGCAAATAGTTTATGTGTTCATTAATATTGTTTATGTGTGTTTATCATTGTATATATTGCTTTAAATATGTAAAAGTTACGTCCTAGAAACAATTCAGGAAACACATTTAGTGTGCAACATTTATATTCACAATTTAATATTTCATTTTTATTTATGTAGACTTTGATTTTAATTAAAAATTTCTTAATCTCTTTTCCACCCCAAACTTTGCTTTCTATTTTTGCTTCTTCATTGGGCAATAAAAAATGTTGCATTTGATTTTCAAAATACATGTGCTTATACACCTTGAAAAATTGGGGGACCAGAGAAATAGCATGGAGGTAAGGCGTTTGCCTTGCATGCAGAAGGTCAGTGGTTCAAATCCAGGCATCCCATATGGTCCCCTGAGCCTGCCAGGAGTGATTTCTGAGCATAAAGCCAGGAGTAACCCCTGAGCGCTGCTGGGTGTGACCCAAAAACAAAAAAGTAAAAAGGAAGAAAAAAGAAAAATTGATCAGCTTTTTAAAATATAAGGTCTATTTAGGTTGTCAGACAGTGATATGATGAGACTGGGAGACTTGCAAAAATATTAGATGTGCCATGGTTCATAGTTATATTTTATTTGTCTTTATTGCTATTTCCTTGCAAAAAGCAAATTCTTCAAAAACAAATAAAGTAGAAAAAAGACTTGGCTCTAGAAATAGTGCAAACAAAATTGAAGAAAGCGACAGAACTCTGCTCTTCCATACATTATTAAAAACAATTGCTACAGAAATACGGGGTATTTTTTTGCTTTTTACATGTACATTTTTATTATAAAATATTAAAATGTTTAATTATTGATTCTAAACTGTTGCAGATTTAGTGACTCAAGACATATACATATATCAAGTACAAAAATTTTCATTTAATGTTTGACATTTTTATTTTTGATTTGCTTGCTTCCAACACCTGAATCTATTATAACATTCCATTAATATTCTTGTTTTAGATTAAGCTAGTATACATAATTATTTGAATGTAAAGAAATAATAGATGATAATATATACTTGTTAATATTCACATTAAGATATTACTACATGCTTTTATAGAGAGGTGAAGAAGGAAAATGTGTTTATGCTAGCTCTTTAGGCTAAATTCATACTCTATAATTTGGAAGTTAACCTGGCACATTCTGGGGTTGTTTAAAACACATTTATTGAATGTTTTACAATTATATGTTTTCCCCGCTTACTTGGGTAGGTGACCTTTTGTTAGTTTCTGTATATGTGTACAATTTAATTGAAGCTTTTAGTGAGTTGTAGGAAATGGAATTAGTTTTCAAGATGCTACTTCTTGGAGAAATGTAGCCAAGATGCATGAAGGTTCTAAGGTTAAATAGCTGCCTATATGATGGTAGGACTATATCACATTTTAGCTCATTTTCTTTCCTTTGCTTTTCTTCACTGGATTGTATTTTACTTTTATTGGGGAAGTATGAATTTCAAGATAAAAATAAACCAAGTCAGAAAGAAATTATTTGACACGATACAATAGTATCTTAAACAAATGTTTTTCAATCTTAGTGCAAATATTTTATACATCATAAAACATAAACATCAGATACGTTACAACCAAAAATTGTGCTTAAAAGTTACAGAAAATAGGGGCTGGGGCCGTGGCGCAGAGGTATAAGCATTTGCCTTGCAACTCTGACCTAGGAGGGACCAAGGTTCGGACCCCAGCGGACCATATGGTCCCTTAAGCCAGGAGCGATTTCTGAGCGCATAGCCAGGGGTAACCCCTGAGGGTCACCGAATCTGGCCCCAAAACAAACAAAGAATACGTTACAGAAAAATAGAAAACAGGTAATGATTTCCAAAGTCAATGTTATTAGAAATATAAATTTTATTGGAAAAATCGTATATATGATAAGGATTAAAGGATTGTAATGTAACTCAGTGATGAAGTACTTGGATGAAATATGTAAGGAATGGGTTTGATACCTAACACTGTACTCATATGCACAAACATTATATATAGGTCTCTATATATTTATTTAGTGTATAATTTACACTTAGCCAAGGATAATAAATAATATAATTAAAGTTGTATTATTGGTCAATAGCATATATACATGAATGATTAAAAGAGAAATATAAATTAGAAGATATAGTTATTAAAATTTAAATTATGTAGATGTCATTTTTTAATGAGAAAATCCATTGTATCATTATGATAGTATGTAGAAAGGACTCAAAAGATTCAAAAGACTAGTGTAGATTCTTTGCAGAGGGTGGGGGCTACAGATCAAACCAAGTGTTGACAAGAGCACCCCATTCCAGCATACACTAAGAAGATAGTCTGCTGCACTACTGAGGTGTGGTTCCAAAAGTAGCCCAATATCTATTAATATAGAATATAATTTTCTAAAGGAATGCCTTTTAAGGTTAATTTAAGAATATAACTCAAAACTCAATCTGTTTGTAAATACCTCACATTTGTTTTGTAGAGACTTTTATGAACATATCAATGTCAAATATGCCCTATTTACTTCCTAAGAAAAAGTGTTGAGGGCCCGGAGAGATAGCACAGCGGCATTTGCCTTGCAAGCAGCCGATCCAGGACCAAAGGTTCAAATCCCGGTGTCCCATATGGTCCCCTGTGCCTGCCAGGAGCCATTTCTGAGCAGACAGCCAGGAGTAACCCCTGAGCATCGCCAGGTGTGGCCCAAAAACCAAAAAAAGAAAAAGAAAAAGAAAAAGTGTTGAAAAAAAGAATGATATAGGATGAAATATGATCTTGTTTTATGCATTAAAGCTCATCTGAAAGAAAAACATATTAGTAAACTATTTTTCAGGAAAACATATACCTAATTTGTTTCTAGTTATCACATGACTAAAAGGAGAATTCTCAATTCTGACTTACTGTGACTATAAGATATCTGCACACATATATATTTAAAATATGTTTGTTTGTTTATATATACATAGCAAATATTTTCATTTGTATGCCTAATTAGAATAAAATTGTATAGTAATAAAAATGGAATTAGAAATTGTACTCTAATCACTTTAAACTATTTGATTTCTAAGAGCAATCCAAAACTATGTGATGATTCTATTGTTACATGTTTTGGTAATACAAATGTATCTCGTACTATTTCTATGACCAGAGATCACTGTTAATATTTATAATTGGTCACATAATAATGATGTCCTTAAAGTCACTTTCTAATTTATTGTCTATTGAAGGAGTACAATATACTTTTGAGTAATTTTTGTTTTGCTACTTTATTATACTTATTTATATAATATGTATATATGAAGAATATGTATAATATGTATATATGAAGTCCCTAGATTTTCTTTGTATAATTTTATTAATCTACATATACTGTTATTTTTACTTTTACTATATTATCCTTTTTTATTTTATTTTGTTGTCTAATTGCTATATGGAAGACTTACAATATTATGTTGAAAACAGTGCTAAATGTTAACATCTTTATTTTGTACTAAAGTTAGAGGAAAATTTATCAGTTTTAATCATGTGTCTATGATATTAGCAGTTCATTTATTAATTGACTACCACAGTTGTTAAGACCATGATTTTACCTGGAAAACCTAAACGAGTATTGGAATATTTTGAGGGGCTGGGAAAATAGTACAGTGAGTAGTGCTCTATCCTTGCATAAGATCAACCTCAATTTATTCTTTCCCCTTATTTTCTCCTAAACATGGCAGGAGTGCTCCATGAACCAGTATTACACCTTATTAGCCTCTAAAAGATAAGTTGCATATATATACTCATTAAGATAAAGTATTGAAGGGGCCACTGTTCGAAAGGCAAGTATGATTGCTTTGCACACACATGTGAGCACCTCTCTGTATGGCACTGAACAAAAAAGCAAGTTGAAGTTTAGGAACAGCTGGTGTTGGAGCTCATAGTTGATAAAAATTTGTTTGGACACGTGCCTACAAGAATGTATTGCAAAACATGGTATAAATTGGATTTTACCATTGAAAATACTTGAAAATATTGTTGGCTTCTGGACACCAGTTTAGAACAGATTTGATATGTATGGATTTAATAAATTAGTAAAATAAATAAATTAATAAATTGGATTTTACCATTGAAATACTTGAAAATATCATTGGCTTCTGGACACCAGGTAGAACAGGTTTGAACCACATCCATGCGTACTCACATAGAATTTATCATATGTGGCCATCTGGTGAGACCAAAAGTGTCTCAAAGTCAATCAGAAATTTTTAACTTGTGAGTGTCCAGTTGTTTCTATATACCCACAGTCAATGGTGTTCTGATGATGCCTGGGAATCCATGTCATGTGTGAAGAGGATTCTCTGGTCTAAATTCTAGCTTGTGACAGAACTCACTTAATGGGGTAAACAGAGAGCAGAGTCTGGCCATGAGCTGGCAGTGGGCACAGAAACTGGTTGGTCCTCCCTGCTACTTCTCAGTGTGTTATAATGTTCCCAGTGTGTTTCTGTGTGGCTTGTGTGCTATTAGTAAGAAGTGAGCTGTTAGTGGTTAAGATTTTTTGTCTGTCAGAAGCAAGCAATCTTTATCATTTTCTTTCTGCCCCTGATAGTTCAATTCTCTTATAAAATTTGCATTAATTAGAGTGCACTAATTTTCACTAATCTTTAGAGAGTGTGTTTCCAAATGGTATCTACTAGCAATTATCATAAGCAGCCTGATTGTAAATTGTTGTCAAGATGTCACTTGCAAGCAACTCAAACTTCTGATCTTTTTCCCCTTATAGTTTTTCGCCTCTTAAGGGAAGTAATATTTTTACCTTGATTGTACAGATGATTCAGTAAGGAATAGAAAATAAAGCAATCTAATATAAATAAGGCAGATATATCTTGACAAAGTTGATACTTAAACCTTATAATATGGCTTTGGTGTATGAATGTGAGGGTTTACATGCAGCATAATTTTGTTCTTACTTTCAAAACCTGATATTAAAGTACTCAAATTATTCTATGAATGACGCAAAAGTCTTGCACTATTGTAATATGCTCTTAGAATATTGAATCAGATTTAGTTGATTATAACTAAGGTCATTTAGTTTATTTCCATGAAGCACTAGTGTATATTAATAAGCAGATCAATTAATCTCTTGAGGAACACAATATAAATATCCTAATTTATAAGTATTACCTATTACTATATTTTTAATTATTGTAAGAATCAAAGTAAATAGTGCTTGTATAATTAGTTTGCAATGCAATGCAATAAAATTAATTTAATTTCACATCAACAAACATGATTACTAACTTCTTGAACATAATTTTATTATGATAGATAGAGAGAACATTATGGTGGATATCAGCCATTAAGTATACTAGTCCATTTATTATTTTCCAGGAAGTTACAGAGGACTAAATTAAATATTCAAAACGAAGAATTTATTGAGAGAAATTATTTATAGAAGTGTCGGAAGGAATCAGAAAGCTAAAAGTTTGATTAATTTTCTCTAACACAATTGTTACCATTAGCAAAAGAATCAAAATGGTGAAAGGTGGTATGATCCAGAGGTCAGTAAATATAAAGAATTATTATTTCCTTAGAGCTGAGGTCCTGTCATAAAATACTACAAAAGATAATATTTGACATAGTTATATATTTTTTGTATTTGTAGGTGTATTTCTATTACAGTTCAGTATCACAGCTGTTTTATTATAGTGACAATGTTGCTAAATTCATTTAAAACATTTTTCTATGTTCATCAATTATATATTTTGGTTCTTCTATTCATCAAACATTATTGTCTTGGCTAAGGTGTAAATTCTTAAAACCAGCTCCAAAACATTACCATGATTCAGAGAGTGATAAGATGCCTTTGAATCATTCTAATTTACTATAATAGTTGTAGACTAACTTCCTTTAGTCTCTCACCTTTCATTTATATCTGCAAGTCTTGGCACAGAATGCCTACTACTTTCAGTTTATTGATGATATGCTTGATTATTAAGAATCTAATGAAAACTTAAAATGTAATGATAGTGATTACTTTTTACGTTAAATTTGAAAATAGATTTTAGAAATTATTCCTCAATACATAAATTAAAAATAATTTTGTACTTTTTTATTTTTGGGCCATAAACAGTAGTGTTTGAGGTTTACTCCTTATCCTGTGTTAAGGAATCATTTCTGGCAGGAATCAAAAGACCATATGGGATGCCAAAAATGAGTTTGGATTAGCCACAGAAAAGGCAAAGAGCCTTCATGTTTACTATAACTTTATGCACAATTTATGCACATAAAAATATGTGATTCACAAAATTATTTGAGTGTTTAAGATGTGAGTCAGAGTGATGCATGTAGATCTTGTGTAAGAGATTGGACAACACAGAATATCATTTGTCAATGTGTTCACCCTCATGGACAGCTTAGAACAGAATATCGAGATTTTTTTGCTGTTTTTTTTTTTTGGGGGGGGGTGGCACACCTGGTGATGCTCAGAAGTTACTCCTGACTATATGCTCAAAAATCACTCCTGGCTTGGGGAACCATATGGAGTGCCATATAATTTAACCTAGGTTTGTCCTGGGTCAGCTGTGTGCAAGGCAAATGCCCTACCACTGTGCTATTGTTCTGGCCCCCGTGATATTTTGTTTTTGTTGTTGTTGTTGTTCATTAAATACCTTACATTTTCTTCCAATGCTTTACCTCTTTTTTCTTTTTGGCTTCTTTGTCATTTTTGATTTGTAGTTTTTCTTCAAGTTCTTCTATGTGATTATCTAACTGTATAATATTGCTATTGTGGTTTTCTATGATGTGTTTTATTTCCTTTAAATCTATTTGTGTGGATTCTCTCATCTTCTGAAAAAGTTCTTTGAATTGGTTGATTTGTTCATCTATGGATTTCTTGAACTCGCTGGCTAGTGATGCTTTGATTTCTAATGCCAAGGCTTGCATTGCTGCTTCTAGGTATGCATCAATTGGGCTCCTGCATTTTGGTAAACTTCAAAACTTGCTAGGATTTCTCTCTCTGTTCCTGGCTGTTAGTGTCTTCCTTAATTTGCCCATATTTCTTTGCATTTAGTGGCTTAGATTGATTTTCTCTGGGGTCTCAGGCCTCCTAGGGCTGGATTCCTTCTCTGGAGTACAGCCCTAGGTGGGTATAATGGCAGCCAGTTGCAGAGGTTTGACCCTGCCCACAGGTTTCCTCCCTCCTGTTACCTGCTTGAGGGTGTAGTTCCCTGCTCAGCCACAGCCCTTAAGCTCGGGTAATGGAGACCAGCCACTCAGAACCTCTCCTCAGGTCTCCTTACTTCTGTTGCCTGTGTGAAGGTGTATGTCCCCTTTCCAAGCCTCAGCCCTTAGCGTGGTTAATGGGAGCTACCTCTTTGGTCAGAATCTAACATCCCCTCTCTGTTGCTACCTCCTCAAAGGTCCAATAATTTTGTTTTGTTTTGTTTTGTTTTGTTTTGTTTTTTATAATCAGAGGCCAGTAGAGAGTTTTGAGAGTTGGCCTAGTATGTGTCTGAATCAGGTTTAATTTCCAATGCCTCAACCCCATCAGGAATGATCCCTGAGTGCAGAGCCAGTGTTGTGCTTTGGGTTTGCTCCCAAGAACAAACAAAAAAAGATTTATCAGCAATAGTTTTACAGACAATTAATAAAATGAACTCCCCTTTCACTGGACCCGGAGCAGAGGTGTTAAAGGTAAGGTGTCTGCCTTGCAAGTGCTAATCTAGAACGGACTGTGATTCAATCTCTGGCATCCCATATGGTTCCCCAAGCCAGAAGTGATTTCTGAGCACATAGCCAGGAATAACCTCTGAGCGCCAATGGTTGTGGCCCAAAAACAAAACAAAACAAAACAAACAAAAAATAAGCTCCACTTTTTAAAAGTAAAATTTTAGTAATCTCTATAATTCTGAAAACTTCAGTAAAATGCTATCTGTTAAGTATATACTATCAGTAATTACAATACTTACCATAATATATGTGCATTATCTATTTATTATTTGATATAGATTTTATTATACACATATCATTTACATCAACAATGTTATATCATTTAATCTTATCACCAATCCTATACCAAGTATTATGAAATATTTTTCTAATATTGTGTCTCTGGGTAGTGAAAACCAGGAAGTCTAGAACTTGGGATCAAGATCCATAGTTGTCTTATACCTAAACAAACAGATCTTAACAAGTTACATCCAAACTTTGTTTATTTTTGTTGTTATTCTGTTTGTTTTGTTTTTTGTCTTTGAGACAGAATTAGAAGAGCTCAGGTCTTACTCCTTATTCTGTGATTAGAGATCATACCTGACAGTGCTTCAGGGTATCCTGGGACTGAATCTGTGTTGTCTGCATACAAAGAAAGTGCCCTATCCTCTGCTTTCAATCTGGCCTCCCCAAAATTCTTGGAGGAAAAGGTTAAAAGATGCTTATTCTAATTTGGGAGATAGCTTAATGGAGTGAGGACATGCTTTTCATACAGAGGATAAGGTTCTATTAGCACTGCATAGTTCCCTAAAAACACTAAGAAGGGACCCCCACAAAAATATGGGAGCAGCATTTGTACACTGTTGGATGTGGCTCAAACCCAGAAAAAGTTACTTCCTTCTTTTTATTTTTCCCTCCAACCTTCTATTTTCTTCTTTCTGAAAATCCATATAATCTCTAATTTACGTCTTTAAATCTCTCGCAAAACATATAGATAATGCTAGGATATCTAAATATACATGATTGTTTATATATGTGGAATGAGTTGGTAGATGCATTCTTAATCTACCATATATTGCAAACTTATGGCACAATGATTGGGTATCTTTAAAGAAGGGCAGTCTATTCTGGGACCTGGATTCAGATTTATAAACAGCAGTTCCTTGAATAACGATGTGTTAGTCAAAGTAATGCTTTATAATGCCAATTAAGAGAAAAAATCAATAGCTGGCTCTGATCAGCGTCTGTGTAGAGTTTGCATATACTCTCCAGATCTGTTTGGGTTTTGTCCAGTTACTGTATTTTATGCAGCATACCACAGATATGAATTTTAAACTCATTGATGTGTCTCAGTTATTCCAGGAAGATTGCGTGTGTGTGTGTGTGTGTGTGTGTGTGTGTGTGTGTGTGTGTGTGTGTGTGAGTGTAACCTGGGCTGTTTAGGATAGGGTCCTGATACTAGTAACCTAGAGCTGATATAAGTGGATTAGAAACTAAATAAATAAATGAATAAAAGAGCAGCTTAATAATAAATGGTATTTTTTATCTTTATTACAAGTATCATGACTTTTTTTTCATGGATGGACATATGTCATTACATATTCAATCTTACTTATATCAACTGGCCTGTGGATAAATTGGCTTTGCTATGTGTCCTTTCCCTTAAAAATTACTGTTTCTAACCTATCGACATACATTCAGTAAAGATTTGTGTGCGGAAAGTGAGAAAGAACCACAGAAACAGTGGCTAGTCTAAAGAAATTGAATGAGGAAGAAAGAACATAGCTCTTAAGATTATAGAAATGGACAGAAGTCCGGAGTTGGTGTCAGCAGGGGAGACTGTCCAAGAGCTGGGCTACCTGGACAGAATTGAGCTGTCACATGTCAAGGGTAGTTGATTAAGGCAACAAACTGAAATGAAATTTAGCAGTCACATATTTAATAATTTACTCTCCTAGTGTAAGAAGAGGGTTGAACAAAAAAAGACGCTGTCTTCCTCAACAGTTAATTTTTCTTTATAAAATATTAGTAGATGTGAATCTTTGATCCTGGTCATTTGGACTATATCTTCTTTAGTAAAAGTCAACAGCTATTTTTATGAATGTGTTTGCTAGGATGAAGGCCAGAGAAGGATGAACTTGAAAAATACTCTGAGTAGACTAGAGAAAGTCAGATTGGAAAAGGCCTTTTAACAAGGTTTCTGCAGATGCACGGGTGGAAGTTTCGACTGAATAAATTTTATGAAAAAAATTCTAAATGCAAGCATCTGAATTTAGGAATACTATGATACTGAATAACATATCTAATCAGGGATTAAAGACAACAATGAATGAATTGATCCTGGTATGAGGGCAATTTCCCTTATGATGATACTAGATTAAGTTTTTGTATCGGAATATGATGAGGCCTAAAAATATTATACAGCATCTAAAACTGGATAAAGATTGTTCGGGGTAAGGGAGAGGTGTGATAATTTTCATAGCCTCTCTAAAAAGGGCCTTCTGGGGACCATCAGAATAATATAGATATTTGGGGATATTTCTGTTTTTAAAGGGATGTGATAATAAAATTACTTAGGTATATATATAGCTATAGAGACATCAGAACTGTTCTCAGAATTTGAAACACCTAAAATATGTTCAAATAATTTAAGAATGAGGTGTTATGATATATCATGTTCTTTTTTATTGGAAAATGATGGGGAAATATAAAAATATATTTTATTACTTTTTTCCTCTAAAATTAATTTTAGAATAGAAGGAGTATAAGATAAACTGTATGAATATGTATGAAAAATGATATTTAGGGGGATGGAGCTATAGTATAAAAGTTAGATACTTGGGGCCAGAGCGGTGGGGCAAGTGGTAAGGTGTCTACCTTGCCTGCACTATCTTAGGATGGACCACGGTTCGATCCCCAGCATCCCATCTGGTTCACCAAGCCAGGAGCATTTCTGAGATTATAGCCAGGAGTAACCTCTGAGCATCACTGGGTGTGGCCCCAAATCCCTCCCCTCCAAAAAAAAAAAAAATTAGGGTTCTTGCATGCATCTGACCTTGGTTCATTTCTGAGAATTTCCTGTTTCTTCAAGAATCACCAGGAAAAAATTCTATGTGCAACGCCAGAAATATCCACAAGTAATCACAAGTAACCACAAGTAATCCCTTGTGGCCCAAATATAGAATTTTGGTCACTTGTATAGTATAGATAGAACATACATAAATATATATAAATCAACATACTAATGATTATATATTACAAACTGTCTTTTCAATTAAAGATCTAGCTCTATGCAGAGAAAATGATATGTTTTACAGTTGAAAGAATATGCATGGAAATATAGAAAAGTGAGGATATTGGTATAAGTGAGCTTTAAAAGAGAGTTAGTGGGGCCAATAGATATTTAGAGGCAGAAAACATCCCAATAGAGAGCAAGCAGACTGCCATGGTCATGTTAAAAAAAGAAAAGAAGAAATTAAAGAATTGTTAATAGAGCCAACTGTGGATAGATGCCATTATGTGCTTTCTTAAATAGTACCAAACAGGTGTAAGACCACTAAGTAGTAAGCTAGGCACAGAGGGGACCACGTATTCTAGCAGCCCCGGGGGTGAGGAAAGAGGATATGGGAGGTAGGATGGGAATGGAGGTGGAGAGAAGACAATTCGGTGATGGGAGTCCCCCTGATTTTATCTTAATATGTACCTAAAATATTATTGTCAATGATATGTAAGTCACTGTGATTAAAATAAAATTATATTAAAAAGTGAAACTATCCTGCGTCAGAAATATGTCTTGAACAATTTTCCCCTGTGCCTTTTTTTTTTGGTAAATTAGCCTTATAATTTGTCAAGAATTTGCTTTGAATAAATGAAACAGAGCTTGAAAAAAAAAAGTATGTTGTTAATACAGGAAGTCTTCAGTCTCTAGTTAAATCCTCTTACACGGTTAAGAAATTAAAAAAAGAAAGAGAAAGAAATCAGCTTATGTTTTTAGCTATACTTTGAAAGCCAAGTTAGAGAAATGTAATTCCACATGAGATGATATTCACATATGCTATTAATAGAAACTAATAAAAGAAGAATTTAATTTAAAGAAGTGTTTATTATGTGGCTGACACATGCTTAAAATACATATAGGATACAATGCACAAGTAAATCTGATTTTTTGTTTGCTTGTTTTTTTGAGGGGTCTCACCAGGTGGCACTCAGGCCAGTGGTTATTCATGGTGCTGCTGTGGGAGGACATATGGGGTGCCAGATATCGAACTCACGTCAACCACATTCAAGGAAAACGCTTTACCTGCTGTGCTATTGCTCCAGCCCCCACACAAGGAAATATTTTTTCAATGTTCATATTCACTTTTTAGAATTTAGAACATCTAATATTGGTTATATAAACATAATATTTTCATACTTCCCAAATGGTGAGTGACTTCAAACTTAAAAAGCTCTGCTGTCCATATTTACATATTATAAAGAAACATATTAACAATAAGATATATATTTAGGTCATTTTGCATAAAACTAGTGATTAACTTTCCTTCAATATTCCATCTTTTATGTATCAATACTCTCTTTATAAATTGGATTTGATGAATAGATAAAGGTCAAGATTGGTCTTGCATATTGATGTCAGATGATCAGGTTAGAGAAAGAGCAATTTATGTTGCCTTGGAATTCACCACTGTTTTATTATCACTTATTCATATAGTTCCACTTCAAAGAATATCTAGAATAAAAATGAAAATTGTGATTATATATATTAAATTCAAGGGAATGGATATACTGATTTGGGAATAGTTTACTTTCCTGTAATAAACTAGAAAATAATCAAAAAATAATAATACAATATGCATTTTCCTTTTGTTAAAAACTAAAAGAAAATTATGTTATAAAATATTTCATAGATTACAATCCATTGAGTCATGTATAAATTAGTAAATGTCAAAAATGTAAACATCTGATATTTGTGTCTAATAAATATATCAGTCAAGTTCTCCATTTTAGAGAGCAATTTTTCTCAACACATTCCCTGTATTAATTTAGATCATGATAAATCAGAATAAAATATATCAAAGACTATTTTAAATATGTATATACATATATACAAATACAATTTTAAGTTATACAGAATACTTTTATTATATATTAGTATACAACCTAGCATACATGAAGGTTGTTAACAAGTTTGCTAATGTCCACAGTTGTTAGAATCAGTGATTAAAACAATAGTTTCTTAATTCCAAATATATGCCTACAAATTTTGTTATGACCCTGTTCTGTTCCTTTCCAGCTACCTGAATGGTCTTGTCTCTTGCTTATTTCTAATCATTCCTTGGTGATTTATGATCTATACATATGCTCACCTCTTAGTCTGGATCTCTCTTAGGCCTTGCCTGTTGTTTCTTGCTTGGGCCTGTAATTTTTCAGCTGTATTCCCTCTCTTAAGGTTTGCTTACTAAATGATTTGCAAGGCTAACTTACCCTGTACTAAATCAGAAGGTACTGATAAACGAGTGCGAGAATCTGTGCTAGAAACTCTCAGTGATGGATTTCTGGACTCTGTATACTATGCATGTCTCAAATATGAAAGATTTTTATTTGTTCCAGGGTTTACTCCTAATTCTATTCTCAGGGTGGACTCTGGTAATGCTCAGAGGATCAAATGAAGTGTCTTAGATATAATTGCATGAAAAGCACATTAATGTTGTTCTGGCTCGTCTACCATCAGTGTGTATATATGTACATATACATATATATAGTTATGTATATATAGCCATATAATGTATATTACAAAAACTATATATCTTTTATAGATATATCATGTTTGAAAATATGTCATAAAATTGCTTATCATATTTTGAAACACAGTGTGAATGTTGTTCAAACTATTTCTTGCAAATTATGTGTTTGTTCTTCATTTTGCTTAGGTGTTCCATTTGTTCAACAATGAAATCTTATGGCCTTGGTTGCCAGGAAGATAAAGAGCTAAATCTAGAGCTTACTCACTGTGAGGAGTTCATGTTATCAAGCTGATCTAGATTTGTATTGTCCTGATCATGCACAGTTTCTAGACTATCGTCGGTACTGGCTGTTTAACTATAGTAATTGTTGTTAACTATTGTTTTTTTTTGCTTAATTTAAATATAAATTATGATATTTAAGTTGTTTACATAAAATGAATGTTTAATTCAATGTTCATCTCACAGATACCAACCTTTTAAGTAAAAACCATGCATTTGCCTCCAAGTATGGTTTTTACAGAACTCATGATTTCTTATTGACTTAAAAATTCTTTTCACATTAAAACATTCAGAAAGGGGGCCGGAGAGATAGCATGGAGGTAAGGCGTTTGCCTTTCATGCAGAAGAATGGTGATTCAAATCCCGGCATCCCATATGGTCTCTTGTACCTGCCAGGGGCAATTTCTGAGCATAGAGCCAGGAATAACCCCTGAGCACTGCCAGGTGTGACCCAAAAACCAAAAGAAAAAAAATTCAGAAAAAATTGTTACCACTTATCTGTCATATAATATTGAAAGAAGTTACTTTTATAGTTTAAGATATTTTAAACCAGTCAGTTTCAAGCATTGGTATGCTGTTCTCCAGGTGTAAAATATTTGGAAACATCTGCTTTAAAAAGCAATATGATTATTTAAGTTAAAATTAATTTAAAGCAATATGATTATTTAAGTTAGTAAAATCAAGACCTATGACTTTCCAATATTTATCTGAATAAAAATCTACAATTGATTTAAATTAGAAAACAGTAGATGTAGTTTTTAAATTTTTCTTGGAGAGCTCTAAGTTATGCATTGCAGGCCAAGAGATACTTAGGCAACCAGTTAGAGCAATTGAGTGCAAACTCCTGAGTAGTTAATGATGCTCAAGCCCTGTCATGTGGGTGGGACACACAACAATGCTCAGGACCTCTAGAGCTGCTCCCACCACCCCCAGCAGGTTATTTGTTGTTGTTGTTGTTGTTGCTGTTGTTGTTGTTGTTCTTTTAGTTTGTGGACTGCATCTAATTGTATTCAAGGTTTATTCCAGACTCTATGATCAGAAATCACAACTGGTTGTACAAGAGGTGGATCGAAACTAGTCAGCCACTTGCAAGGCAATAGCCCTACCCCCTGCACTATCACTTCTTTATATTAAATCATTCTTTATATATTTCAGATTCTTAATATTAAAGTTACCAGATGGACAATGTTTATTCTTTTAAACATGAAACTATATGGTATTATAAACCTAGACAAGATTGCTACTGAAAACAAACTTATATTTAGAGAAAATATAACAGAACAAACAAGACAAAAATTACTGACATTTCGAAAGGGACAGAAAGACGGAATAGTGGATAGGACATCTGCCTTGCAAGCAGCTGAACCAGATTCGATCCTATGCATCCAAAATATTCCTGCCTGGAATAACTTCTGAGTGCAATGCCAGGAATAACCTGGTGCGTAATACCAGGTGAGGTCCAAAACAAAAATAAAAGTAAACAAAAACAAAATACCTGGCATATTAATATTTAATGTAGGGAAATATTTTGGGAATTAGTGAAATAGGAAATAAGATTATGAAGGAATATATAGTGAATATTTTTATTCCTGTTTCGAAGTATCTAAGACTGAGCCATGTGAATACTGCTGTGGTCATGTTACCTTTGCCATAGAGTTGCATACCAGAAAGGTCAAAATAAGTAAAAGATAATAAAATAGACAAAAATCTTATGAAATATTAAGTTTATAAATTGTTATAATTAAAAATGAATCTGATAGCAGTCATAAAAATTATCTTCTTCCTAATTTATAGTATATAAATCACTTTTTTCCAATACAGTAGAACAAAAATATTTTTTATTTTATAACATTTGAAAGTATCTATAAATATTTTGTGGTCATAAATTCTTTGTAAAATGATATTTTAATCTAGTTTTTTTAATAAGTACCTAGAAGTGGAATCTAAATATTTAAGCTAAATGGATGTATAATGATATAAATAAGTATGTCATAATAAAAATAATAAAATTGTCATTAGAAAAATATAATGATAATAATAAACTATAAATTAGTGGGTTTAAAAGGATATTTTTATTTTCCAGTTAATATGGTATGAGAGTCTGAAGAATGGCAGGAAAATTTTTAAAGAAAGTAAAAAGATTAAAGTTACTAAGGAAAAATATATAGAAGTTAGTAAAAAAATGTAATAAGGTCCATACACAACCTCCTTTACACAAATTATATTACCCTAAAATACCTATATAATAATAACGACCATTATATCATTAAAATTTGTGAAAAATCATCTTTAAAAAAATAATGGCAATTCCAACCTTGTGGGAAAAAGAAAACCCTGTGATACTGATAACACTACTTCAGTAACAGGAGATATTGAAAAATATTTAATGCTTGTACTGGTGCTCTTTGGGCTCAATGGTGCTAGAACGCCCTTAACTATGCTTGGGAACCTCTAGGATTATACTTGATATTGGGAAGTAAATATTCGTACAGAGGCAGGGTTTGAACGTGGCATCCTTGGACATGCAATGACTTCTGAGAGCTGAGTTACCTCCCCTGTTCCTTTCAATACCGCTGATCATTAAACCTATTAGATAACATGATATTTAAAACTTCTATGTTCCTCCAATAACTAAGTTGATTGCATTTCTATTCGTTTAAGAAATATGTACTTTTGTTTTTAAACATTTTGTTATTCTATATTTTATGGTTTAATTGTAAATATGATGAAAAGTAATTGTTTCGATGAAATGTCTTCTGTGATAGAATTTTCTGAATCTTCAACTGCTCAGATTTCTAAGGATATTCAGGAATCTTCATCTCATATGATGATTCTTGCTCTATTACTTTAATGGATTCATTTCAGGATTTCTCAGACTTTGCTAAGTCAAAATACATTGTGTATAAAAACTTGTGATATTTTCCAGCCTTATTTGAGAGTAGGATGATACTTAAGCAAAAACTCATATATATGTACTGTTTAGCAAAATAACCTTTAAGTATACTAGTATTAAATATACTAATATTCACAATAATTGTTATTAAAATGTATAAATGTAGAACAAGGCAAGAAATAAACCTAAGCTAATATTAAAAAAAAAGAAGTTAGTAATTAATAAAAAAGACTAGTATGGGAGAGAAGATTGCCAAGTGTTATTCAAATTAAAGACATTCATTGAGTGGTGCCATATACTAACATAAGGAACATGAAAACCTAAATAATTGAAATGTTATGCTATAAAACTATTCATACTTAGCTTAATCTTATACTAAATTTCTTTTGTACTAGGGAGTATCTTTTACTTCAAATTTCAAATAATATATTTATTTTCTAACTCTGAGTCTGATTATCATTATTACTCAATATTTTCACTTTAAAAATATTGTAGATCTTGGAACATGGGCAAAATAATTGATACTGCATCATTCGCAATTAATGTAATTTGTAATTGAAAAGAAAGAAATCGAGACTATTGAAGTTTATGACATCTATTTTGATGATGTTATATACTAATATAAAAATATAAAAATGAGAAACACTTTAAAATTTATTTAGTGTTTAGAGTTAAACTAAAATGTTGGAAGAATATTATTTATAGATTATCAGAGCAACATATAATTCAGAAATAAATTCTAGTGTTGAAAATAGTAGTTGGTGTAATTCATATGAACTGAGATTCTGCTGAGAGTGATAATCTAGATACACCTCCTCAAAGAACTTTCAGGAGGTAGACAATAGAAAATATAATTTAGGATTATTATAAAAAATCAGTGCATATACATCTGATTTTAAATGGATTCTGAAATAATTTTATAAATGTTTGGCTTTGTATTTTGTCCATACCCAGAACTCCTTAGGGTACTACTGGCTCTGAGCTCAGGTATTTCTCAGTGGTTTCTAGGCACCATATGGGTTGGAGATTCAAGCCCAGGTTGGCCACATGAAAGAAAATCACCCGACATGCTCTATTATCTCTTCAGTTGAGTAGTTAAAATTAGTTTTCAGTTAAATTAGAATTTGTAGTTAATCTAAGTTAAAATTAAGTCAAAATTTAATTTAAAATTGAAATTTAATTAAAATAAATAATTAGTTTTATAAATTAACCACAAATAATAATGTATAAATATAGTTAAAAATAATATTAAAGTTATGTTAAAATGTAACTTAAAATAATTTAAATTTAAGTTAAAATTAGAATTAGTATTTTGCAAATATGAAAGGGATACCTTTTAGCTTATAAATATATGTTATAGTTTCCCTTTTTTGTGATATTGATGAAGATACACAGTTACTGAAGTGACTGGGATTGGACTCAAGTCCTCATACTAGAAAGGCAAGTTCTCTACAACTTGAGAAATATTCACAAAACTAAAAATCAAACTTTTAAGTTTTGCTTTAATGCAAATATACTACATATGTATTATGTAAAATAATACATTAACAACTACTTAGAGTTGCTTAACATGTCAGTTGTTGCCATATATGTTAACATTAAAATGGTTGTTTTCTTTATTACAAAGAGAAGTGTACTTATTTTCTCTCTGAATGGACATTTGCCCATATATTTCCTCTGTGTAAATTCCTGAGTTTGCCTTGTTTATATCTATTTGTTTTTTTACCAATTTCCACATTATGAATTTCTTATTCTGGCATATCTCTTGATTATTCCCAGACAGATTGGATTATGTATTTTTAATTTGTTTTGTTTTGTTTTGGACATGCTCGGCTGTACTCAGAGTTTACCTTACTCTATGATCAGGGAACACTTTTGGTGTTGCTTGAGGCCTAAATGTGGCCTAGGGATTAAAACTGGGTCAGCTCCAAGCAAGGTAATTTAATCCCCATACTAGGATTTTGGCCTTGTATTTTAATGGCATCCTTTAATTTAGAAGAACATTTTAGCCTCAATATAGTACCAAAATAAGGTAATTTGGTGTTAGTAGGTTTAAATAATTTGGGTAAAAAGATTTTTCAGTCAACAAGGCAATCATTTATAATAAAAAATTGCCTTTAATGTTTCCCATATGAGACAGTTTTTGATAACTTGTATGTTTGGCACATGTTGTACATATACTTTGCTAATCTTTTGATGTGTTTTCTCATATTATTAATGCTAATTTTTTTGTTTAGTTTTTGGGTCACATCCGGCAGCATTCAGGGGTTACTCCTGGCTCTACACTCAAAAATTGCTCCTGCAGGCTCGGGGGACCATATGGGATGCAGGGATTTGAACCACCGTTCTTTCTGCATGCCAAGCAAGCGCTCTACCTCCATGCTATCTCTCCGGCCCCAATACTGAATTTTCATCTTCTGAATTATTTCACTTATTTCCAAATTTAAATGTCTAATGTATGATATTCTAAATTGTAAAATTTTAATAGAAATTTTGAGAAATTTAATTATATTATCAATTATGGAAATTAATTTGTGAAATGCTTGTTTTAGATGCTGCTGTTTACATTTCTGTAGTTGTCTTTAATATATATTACTAGAAGTTGACCTTAACAGTCAGTAACTTCACCCCAGTGCCAAATATTATCTGATATTAGCTCATTGTTATGATATAAATGATAATGTCATGATTAAATAAATAATGAATATGTATTAGACTTTTTTGTACATGCAATCAAATTAGGGAACATTTCTCATTTGATCCATTTGAAACAAAACTATAAATTGATTCTCCATCTTTTAAATTTTGGTTGTTTATGGATACAAGAATTTCAAGAACAAAAAATCAAATGAGTAAGAAAGCAGTTCTTTAAATAAATTTCATCATCACCAATTCAAGATCACAACTCAAATTCAATACTAGCTTATCACTAGGAAAATATTATATTTTTATGCTTGGTTATTGGATGGCTTTCTATGTACCATATTAAGTTCTTATGAGATATTATGCAATTATGTTCTATCTCCATATTGCTGTTGGCCTTTTTTCAACCATTCTGTAGAAAAATTTGAACTGCTTGTCTGGTCCTTTATGTCTAGAGTTCAGCAGTTATGTCTGTGTTGGCAGAAAATGTACTTAAATCATGGATTGGAGATTGAACCAGAGCAATATCACTTTTATCCTTCCCTCAATGAGTTTCACATTGAGTTTATCAATAACTCCAGAGCTTCATCTGTAACCTAGAGATAGAGACCAAATGCCATGTTCTTGTATTGGCCAGGATACATTACTTTTAAGTATAGACATATGCTTCAAAAACCTTCATTTCAAAAGCACTTTAATATAATAGAAAATATTCTTTTAGTTAAAATATCGATTAGACATGGTCACTTTAATTCTACATTATATTCAGAATATGACAAAATCAAAAACTTATTCAGAGTTTGTGGACCTCATCAGTGTTTTCAAACATAATTGTCATTTAGTCTGTATCATGGTCAATAGAAACAGCAACTTTTGTTTCTGGGATAAATAATTAACTCTGTATACCTCTAACAACACACATTCAAGTAAACATTAAGTTAACAAATTTAACAATTTGAGTCTTTAGAATAGGCCAAGCACTTGTCTAAGAGGAAAGTACACAGTAGTGTGGAAATGAACTTCTGACCTCATAAAGTTTAAATTTTTATTCTGAAATAAATATGTATAGATCATTTCCTAATGCTTAAATATGGCACAGGACTTACTGGACTGTGTTTTTTTTAAAGACAGGACAACATAGCTGTTAAAATTTTCTGTGTGATTTTGACATCAAACATGTAGACAGGAGTAATTTGACTTTAGGTGATCAAGTCTTTGAGAGTTGTAGTTTAGATTTTAGAAAGAAAATCTCTATTGTTAGGATTTTCTTCCCACTTATCATTCTTTTTATTGAAATATCTGGGTATATGTGTATGACAGAATGGCTAAATATCAGGGAGTGTTTATCATTCAGTAAGTTAAGTGCTATGATGTAATCCTTAACATCACCTGTAGATAAGCATGTCTTACAGTCAATAATAACAGAATAGTAGTTCAATGGAAAAGTTTCTCACTTTATCTTCAGATTTTTCTTTAGTAAAGTGAATAAGACTATGATAGATATTGCTACATAAATTTCTTAAGTATATCCGTCATGCTTTAGGCATACTTCTTAGTACTTTTTGATTATCATCTTAAGTAAACTTTCCTAACTTGATCATTTTTATGGATGGTAATACCGAAATGAACCATATTTTACTATAGCAATTATTTTACCTTGTTTTCCTATCAGATCGAAGAACTCAATCTAGTTTAATTCTAGCATATTCTAGCATATTGAATTACATTAATAACCTGTATTTACCAGGGATGAGTTATTACCCACTGCTTCCTGATGATAATTTCTCACATTCCAAGATATACTTTGTTCTTGGTGGTTGAATGGAATCAAAGAATTATTTCCATAGTATTTGGTTTATTTTATTTTAGGGTCACATCCTACATTGCTGAGAGTCCTCAAATATTTCTGTGGTACTTAGGATAGAATTCCAAATTTCTGCATATAAGACATGTATGTTCCAGTCTTCTGAGGTATTTTTTAATCTCACTATTGCTATTTTAGTTTACACAGAATAGCTGGGACAAATTTATATGGTTGTTACTTAATATTTGGAATGAAAGGCCACTGAAATTAAGAATATAGGTTACAGTGTGATGCAGATAAAAGAACATTTTAAGGTTTTATGTGATTAATGACTCCTGAATTGAAACAGGAGCAAAGTGATAAATTGGCTAATGCTAAAGTGAGTCAGAATGTTAAGGGTAAATACCAGATTATATTGTTCATATGCAGAAAACAACAAAAAGAATTAATTAATTAGATAATCCCTAATGAAAACAAATCTTGAGACACAATTAACAGAAAATGGACCACTGGGAAATATGGTGGTGGAATAAAGAACAAAGATCACTATGGAACTGTAGTGGAGATACCTAGAATCACTGTGGGAAAGGATTTGTGTAGTAACAGGCATCCATAAAAATGTCTATAATATTAAATAAATGATACCATAGTAAAATAATTTTAAAAATAATCTTGTGTAACTGGAATTTTTCATAGGGATTGATAACAACTGTAAAAATGTATATTCCATAGTTAATACACTTTTAAATATTTTATAACTTAAATATGTACACTAAAATGATCCTCATAAATTTCAAAATACAAATGGTAGGAGAGTTCAATTGAATATTTATGAATGTTCAATAATAATTAGTTTGTGTTATTCAACATCTCTATCTTCAACACATTTTATGCTACATAACTATAATAGTTCTTAGTTTTTCAATAATTCAAGCTTGTGGTATAGAGTTAAATAGATTGACAGATATGTATTATTTTTTCTTCGCCAATGAAAATTCCAATATGGTGACTATGTTAGCATTGTATTTGGGAACCATGGAAATAAATATTTATTTATTTACTTATTTTTGTTTTGGAGGCCCACACCCAGTGACATTCAGTGGTTACTCTGGTTATGCTCTCAGAAATTACTCCTGTCTTGGGGGACTATATGGGATGTCAGGGATAGAAGAAGGAAGGTTCATCCTGGGTCAGCTGTGTGCAAGGCAAATGCCCTATCACAGCACTATCACTCTGGTCCCAGAAATGAATATTTAGGTATAAAAAAGTATATGTTGTTTATGTTGTGTTAAGTCAAGGAATAAATTTTTCAAGAATGAATTTAAGTTCATACCTTATGAAATTGTATGTCTTTAAACATACCAACTGTTTTAATTGAATTTCCAAGCCAAATAGAGATCAAAATTATCTGTATTGTTCAAATAGTTTTACAAAATGTTGTTCATAAATCTATAAAATATTATAGTTGTACCACATCTTAAGTTCTATTTTAAATTTTATTAATATATATTTAATTATATTATATTAATTATATTAATATGTATGTAAAATCATGTAGAATTGAATTTGCTACATAATTTTCAACAAAGATCTTTAGGTATTTCAATTTACTAGTAACACTAGGTTTGCTGAGAAAGAACATCAGCTTCAATTTAATCACTTAATAGCATCAATCTGAGGAACAATGGGCTTTCAAAAATGGCCTGTGGCATCCTGAACTCATTTATATTGTATTAGTTGCTAATTCAGTATTGTCTTGCTTTTTAGGTTACTCAAACAATATGAATGATGAGTTTGAAATAACTTTATGGTACTGATTTTAGGATAAGAATTAAATTCCTTTGAGTTTTATACATCTATTTTTTAAACAAACCAATCCATATCACACATCAATTCCATTTGATAAACATTTTAGAATGTGTCTACTAACAAATTTCTAATAAAAATTACTATTTTAGTCATTCATCTACATAAGATGTGAGAATTCTGGTCATTTAGTAAATTTTATTGTAGTTTAGCCCTACCTATTGTATTATTGTCCTGGCCTAACTCCACCACTGTTCTTTTATGTCACTTGTAGTTTGCTTCTTCATTCCCCCACTTCTCTTACCTGTGCTTGGTAATCACACTTTTGTAGTCAAAGGCTAAAGTTTTGTTCTTGCTTATCACCTTGTTTGTTCCTTTATTTAACACAGATAAATATAGTCACCTGGCATTTGTCTTTTTTCTCTATTTTATTTTGCTTTAGCCTGATACCCTCCATTTTCATCCAAGTTACAGAAAACTGAAAGGTTTTACCTTTTTCTGTAAATGAATATTCCATGGACTATGACTTCACTGAGTTGCAATAAATAATGTGAGTCATTTCACAGTATTTACATCAAATGCAGTTTTAATATACTTTAAAATAATCTGAATAATAAATTATTCGGTTAGATGTTAGTTTTCTTTATAAAGACAACTAAGTATTAATATAATAAATAGATTACAATGATTAAAGTAGTTAATTGGCAAAAATTGGGATTATCAATAAATTTGATACTTCTGTATTTTGGAACATAAAAATCACAAAGATAATTGTCACTTTATGAAAGAATATTGATTTATTACATGGATAATTGATATACTTATGTATTTTATATTGATTATATTACAAGTAAATAATAAGTATTTGCTTATATAAACAAATATTAAAAAACTGGTACTTGTCATCAGAAAATAATATGGTTATTCCCCAAAATACTCGAAATTGACCTTCCATATAATTCATCAATACTTCTCCTAGGGATATACATTAGGAATGCAAAAACACAATAATAAAAGTCTTTTTCTTTCCTATGTTTATCACAGCACTATTTAAATAGTCCCTTATGAAAACACCAAAGTGCCAGAATAGATAAAGAAACTAATACATCTTGCAATGGAATATTAAATAGCTATCATAAAAATGAAGTAATGAAATATGCTTATAATGGTTGGATATGGAAAGTATTATGTGAGTGAAATGAGTCTGATGGTGAGAGATAGTCATAGAATAATCTTGCTTATTTGTGAGAAATAATAAAAACAAATATAATGTGGTGATAATAACCAGAGATAATGAAGATGGGCCAAGCTTGCCACAAACTGGTGTGTGCAATTAAGGTAATGCACTGACCACTATTACAATAATTGGAACTGTTCACTCTGGGCAAAACTTGGTGTTAAAAGAGGAATAAAGTGATGCAGGTGCCTTCATTAACAATAGTTCAAACCACAGTGTCAAAAGGCAAAAGAAAAAAAAAATGACTGAGAAAAAGAAGTAAAATATCTGCCTCAGAGGTAGACAAGTTGTTGGGTATGGGAGAAAAACTGGTGGCATTGGTGGTGAGAAATGTTCATTGGTAAAGGAAAGTTTACACTGAATAAGTAAATCTCAATTATGAACAATTTTATAATCACAAAAAATAAAATAATTACATAAAAATTGGCACCTGTATTTGCTTCTTTTTTTTTTTTTTGAGGTGGAACACGCACTATAATATTCTGGTTAGTTCTGCTTCTATATTCAGGGATCACTATTGGAAGGAGTTGGAGACTGCACGTGGTGCTAGGGATCAAGACAAGTTAGATAGCTACATGCAAGGACTTCTGAATAGCCCTCCAGTCCCACTAGCCTTCATTTTTATAATTGATCACTCACCCCACGAAAATTTAATTTCTTCTATTTTTAAAGTATATGGCATTTCCTCATATTGTTTCTTTGTTTAACCTATTCCCAGAATCTGAGTAAATATTTATAATTATATATATTTTAATATGTATATGTATTTAAATTTTATAAATTATAAAAACATTTATAAGTATATGTATATAAGTGTATATATATATATATATATATATAAAAGGCACAATTCCACAATATGTTGAAATCTTTAAGAGTAAAAATCTTTACCAGTACAACATCGTTATTTATTTTCACCGACATCTTTGATTTCCTTTAAGTCAAGAATTCTTTCTTAGAAACTTTCTACAGTATTGAATTCTCAATATGTGAATTTCTGTCTCTTTATAAATTTTAAAGTTTCTTTAACCAAACAATGTGTTAAATTGATTTTTTTAATTTTCTCCAATCTATTAGAATGACATAGGTTATAAATAAAATAAAATCCCCAAATGAATGGCTGTAACTTTATAGATTATTTTCCAGAAATTTGCCCCTGTCTTGAGAAATGGGACAGTAGACTGCAAAGAATTCTCATAAACATCAAGAATTTATGTTGTCAAATAATTTAATTTTTACCATGAAGCTTTCCAAAGCTTCCCTGTACATAAACATAACTTACCTGCCAGAAGTATGAATGCATATGTATAAGCTAGAAGGATATTTTTATAGGTCTTATATATTTCACTCAAGTTTTCTTAACTGTGAACTTATAACTATAAGAGAAAAACAAAGAGTTTACATTAAAATTATATGTAATATGAATGTTTCATTACTACCTCTGATGTATTTTGTTTCTTTTAATTTTTTAAATATTTTTATTTAAACATAGTCGTTACAAGACTGTTTATAACAAAACACTTTCCAAAACACTAAGTTGTTCATGATTGAGTTATTGTCAGACAATGTACAGATCTTTATAGAAACTTACAAATTTAAAAATCACCTAATTATGCTCTTAATACATTGATTGTGTCAATTTTTTCACAAGTGATTACAAGTTTATTCTAAAAAGTCTTCCAAATGTAGATGTTCTCTTACTCTTTTGTAGTTGAAAAGATTGAACATAAAGTATTGTGAATAAGTTTTTCAGGGTTATACAGCTGGTAAAAGAGCTGTTTCATACTAGAGTTCAATTTTAAGTCAGATACCATACTTTACATATGTTTACTATGCTTAAACAATGTAAATTTTTCAAATAATATGCTATATGAGTCAATATTTAAATATTCACAGTCACATTTCATAACCTTGATTACGGAATGGGGAAATGATTTGGGTTTTCCCTATAATTTTTATTCAAGATATAACTGCGAGATGTTTATAAGGAAATTAAAAAAAAGCAGTATAAAATGACAAATAATGCATTGAAACTTATCATTAACTTATATAAATATTAGGCAATAGGCAATTTTTACATTTCATTTTTTAGTATAATTCTTAATCAATAGATGAAAGTATACAATAGAGTCACTTTACCTACCCTCCATTTAAAGCTCTTTTGGAGGTGACTGCTGTGCCAGACATCCTGGAGACTTGGTATTGATAGCTTATGCTCTAAGGAAATCAATGGATTAGGCCTTGAAACAAGTTCAAAAAGCATTTTTACCAATCCATTGAAGACGACTAAAGATGAAATTGTAATGCAAAGACCTGTGAGTGAGGTCAGCCATTATTGCAGTTTATAATTTTTGATATAGTGGTAACCAATATCTCTTAACAGGTCATCCCTTTTTTTAGTTTTGCTTTGGATTTGTGCTCAATTCTACATAATACCCTCAAACAAAAATGCA